>NW_027501382.1:0-74532 GCF_021521415.1 Bidens hawaiensis | reverse complement strand
ACCAAAAACCCTCACCAATCCTTTTTATTCCAATCAATCAGTCCTCGTCCTACTTCTGTAGTTCCAGTAAACTGCTTCTCTATCGTGAGTAGGTTTTGCTTCAACATCCAGAGATCAATTCAATTGGAATCTCTTCAGTTTAGCAAGCATCTGTATATAACGAAGATCAATTCACTGAATCAATGGAGTTATATTTGTCAATTCGAATGATATATAAAAACCTAATGTTGATTTAATACTTCGTGTTGAATATGCATTCGATTAAGAGTTCTGGCTAATCCAATTTACACTTTAATCAAATTTCCCTAACAGTAGACACATTATTAGCTTTAGAATAATATATCTATAGTATAAATCTTCATTTGTATCTTAGAACCAGTGATTACAATTTTTGTTGGAATTGGCAAGTTTGGAGGTGGTATTAAGCAATAATTGCCCCTAACAATAGACACATTAGCTTATGAATGATAGGTCTATATTAGATTCTTCACTTGCTTTTTAGAACCAGAGATTACATATTATTTTCAGCTCTGGTTGCAATTTAGGGCAAGTTTGCAGGTGGTCTAAGTGAATCACAATTCTTTTAATACTCTTGATCTCATATCATTGTGTCTATAAAACATGACACCAACATTAGCACATGTTTCATTTGGTCTATAAAAACAACTTCTAAAATTCAAGTTTGGCTCGTGAGTTGTTTTTTTCAAGTTCGGAGTTGGCTTGTTTATTATTTATTAAATATTTGTTATACATTTTTTTATACTTTTTATATATTTTGAGAAAAACTTTAAACGAGCCTAAGCTCAACTTGAGTGTAAAGTACCTTCAACGAGCAACAACTCAGCTCAAGCTCGTTTCGTACCTTAAACGAGCAAAAGTTAAAAATAAAACAAGGCTTGGCTCGAGTAACTCGCTAGCAGTTTAGTGTGTTTGCACACTATTTGTTTGTTTACTTTTTGCATTTAAATGTGATAGATAATGCTATTGTGTGGAATTAGATTAATTTTACTCCATAGAAATTTTAATATTATCAATGACTTCTATTTTGATATGTTGTATGCATGATCAAGGATACATCTTATTGATCCAAACATGCTGATTGTTGTTACTTTCTTGATTTATATGCATACATGCGTGCTTGAGCCTTGATGTTTATGCGCACATTATAGTTTTACCACTTTAAAACCATTATAATCACTTTATGCTTCTTGTAGTTTATCTTATAGATAGTTAAAAATTCACTTTTTAAATTCATAATCACTTTGTTGCTAGGATTCTGATGATCGTTTTTTTATCTCAAAAGTCAACATTTGATTGTAAATTGTTTAAAGAAAATTCTGTTTTGACAGAACTCTTTACCTTTGGAAAGTTTATAGGTTAGATACTAATTAAAAATTAGTATTGAGTTGTTTTCTAAGCTCGGCTCGTAATTGAGTCGTTTTTCTAAATCTTGGCCATGAGCTGTTTTTTCAAGCTAGGGCTTGGCTCGTTTATTTATTATTTAGATATTTGCATTTTTTAGTTTTTCTTTATATATTATTTTTAAGAACAACCTTAACGAGCCTATGCTCGGCTCAAGCTTTTTTTGTACCTTAAACAAGCAAAGATCGGAAGTGCTAACTTAACATATAGAAGTCCAAAAGAGGTGAAACCTAAAAATACACAAGGCTCAAACTCAAACATCATAATTAACTGAGTCTTGTCTAAGGCTCGGCTCGTTTCAATTGCCCGAGTAGCTTGGGAGCGGCTCGAGTCGTTTGCACCCCTCTTTGTTTGTTTACTTTTTTCATTTAATTGCGTTGAATTAATTCATCTTTACTCCATATAATTTAATATTATCAGTGACGACTATTTTGATATGTTGTATGTGATTTTATTACTTGCACGCTATAGCAACTATATACACTGTTTCTTTTTCTCAATAGTTAGAGATTGCGGTTACACGATCAAGGATACATCTTGTAATTATAAATTAAAGGTTTGTGGCACATGCTCTTAAACTTGATTGTTTGTATTGATTGTTTACATATATATATATTATGAGAGGGGTATGAGGTGTTACAACATGGGTGATATTGGATAGTTCTATAAAGATGGTTGATAATTGACTCTAAGAAGGATATAGTTAAACTTCAACATGGATAATAGTAAATAAAACGAACATATACTCATAATTTAGTTTTCAAATAAAAATCAACCATGAATGAATTTAACAAAAAATTCCATCTATAAGAGTTAAAAGATTACTCTTGCTATCATGTTTCAGTCTTTAACAAGATAGCTTTTCTACTTTTTATTGTAACCCTCATCATTTCATGAGAACACAATCTGCTTCTTGCATGAAGGTTTGAATCAGTATTATCCATATGAAAATAAATACAGAAAAGAACACACTATGACAAATAGAAAATAATGTGACTTAATAGAAATCATAACTTTTTTTTTGCAAGAACTTTACTCTCAAATTGTTACTATTTTGAATTAAGAATGCACTTGATGAAAAGACATTCAATGCTCTTCTTCTTAGGTACATGAGTGATTAATGTCATATTGTTGATGGCTCATTTTAGCAGTTAGTTGAATCGTTAACTTTTGGTGTATAGGATAACCAAATTGGGTCTGTTACTGAGAGTATTGAAGTTGAGAAAATGTCCAAACATGCTGGTTGGGTTGTCATGGCCACTCACCGTAGGTAAATCACACATTTGAATTAAACATTTATTTATTTAAACCTAACTTGAACTTAAATGCAGGTGGTTTAGGGGATTCAGTCGAGCATGATCAGAAGCATCAATGATAGTAATTATATTACTTCTTTTCAGTTATTCATTTGGAGGGGTGAGAGTGGAAAATAATGTTACTTAAGGGTCATATAACATTTTCTTTTAAGTTTTGGGTGTTTATTTGTTTCTCAAGATAAGGCAGAACCGAAGAGGGAGATCTGAAGCAAGAAAGGGATGCCGACTGACAATGAAGTAGAGATCAAGGACGAGAAGAACCCTCCACTTGATGAAAGACGATGTCGCTTTCCTCAAGACTTATGTCTATAAATCTTTCTCTTGCACATTTGTACTATTAATTAGAGTCTCCTATCTATCAATCAATCAAAAGCATAACTTAGGTTGTGTTTGTTTTTGCTTATAAGGTCTGTAAGGAGCCTATGTCTGCGGGAGCGCAGACATAAGCTCTTGAAGACTATCTGTTTTAAAAAAAAAAGATCTGAAAACTACTTTTATGGTCTTAAAAAATAAGCTTTTTTCACCATCTTCACACTTCTTAACATCATACCAAATACCAACACCCAATGTCCAACACCACCACCACTCACCGTCCACCACCACCACCACTCACCGTCCACCACCACCACCACTCACCACCACCACCGTCTGCCGCCACCACCCACCGTCTACCACCACCACCATCAACCACCCACCATCATCCATCACCACCACCACCCCCGTCGGCCATAACCACCGTCCATTAGCATCACCATACACCACCACCCGCCACCACCACCACCCACCGCCCGTCGCCACCACCATCCTCCACCACCATAGTCCACCACCCACCACCACCGTTCATCACCACCACCACCCATTGTCGGCCACCATCACCGTCCACCACCCACCGTTCACCACCTACCACAATCGTCTACCACCATCCACTTCCATAGTTCGTACACCACTACCAATTATTTTAGCAGTCTACAAACGTTAAATGACTTTTATCTACTGTAATATATGTTATATGTAACTAATTTTCAGCTTATGCATACGATATCCCGTTTATAAAACAAACAGTATTATATTTTCAGATTACAGACCTTCAGACCACATCTTCAGTTGCAGACATTAAATCAGATGAAATCAGATTGCAGACAATTTGTGTCTTCAAAAACAAACAACACCTAATCATTCATCTCATCAAACATATACTATATTAATTAATGGCTAATTTTGCTATCAGATTTATTCCCAAGAAATTATCTAGTGTCATCTTATTAGTTATTACACTCCTCATACAACTGAACTGTATTTCATTATCGATATATGTTAGATATATTTAGTTTCTGCATTTTTGGTTAATACTTCTTCGCTTTTTTTCCTTCAAAAACTTGTCTATTCATAAGAAGCCTAGGTAATCATTGTTTTACATGCATATATGATTGGTTAATGTGGAGCCTAGATTCAACCTAAACTCTACTTTTGTCTCTCTCTTTGATAGGTATTAAGGAGTTCGACACTTTTTTAGAGGCACCTAGCCAGTGGGATCTCGGAATCTCGTTTCTGAAGAAAAAATGATGCAAGAAGAATAGCTTTTGCGGGTCTGACTGTTGAGATTTCTCCATTTTAATGTTCAAGTTGACCCCCAAGATCGAAAGTTATATTTCAGATGATTAAAACCGGCATGCATGTGTGTAATAGTGGCAGTTGATGGTGCTCACTGATCTGGCCTAGCCAAGGCTGCACAAGTGATGTCCTTTTTATTTCTTTTGTTAGTTTTCATAATACTAAAGATCTTTGATAGAATTTTATTAGTTTGATTTGTGTTTGCATCAATATATGATTTTGTAAATATTTATATATATATAAATAAAAACATTTTAATAATTTGTTATACAAGGAAATTGTGATTGCAATGAACCAGAATAGTAGCATAATGGAACGGTTTCAAATAGGTGGAAAAAAAATTGCGACTGCAGAAGTGGTAGCAAAATCAACGATTTTAGAGGTGGTCGCAAGATCTGCGGCTTTAGAGGTGGTCGCAAGTTCTGCGACTGCACAGGTGGAAGCAAGATCTGGAGGTGGTCGCAAGATCTGCGACCGCAGCATTGGTTGCTCGATCTGCAACGCAGCAGTGGTCGCAAATTCTGCAAAGACTAGTCGCAAGGGTAAAATCGGTCGCAAAACAGTCTCAACATGGCAATTGCAACGTGTGTTTTTCCCACCACACTTTTCGTCGCAAAACGGTCGCAATTGGGTAATTTCAACCGTTTTGCGACTGAAAAGGTGGTCACAAATGTCCATTTTTCTAGTAGTGATTCGAAGTGATAAGCGTACGGAGTTCAAAAATACTGTATTGGATTTCTTTTGCAATCCGAAAGGAATTCATCGAGAATACAGTGCTCCATATGTACCTCAACATAACGGTGTTGCAGAAAGAAAGAATAGAACACTGTATCTTGGTTATACGATTCTGAAGTGAAGGTCTGTATCATCAAGTGGGAGAACGACATTCGGTACTATCAGTATATCACTGAAGTTCTCTCATTACCGCGGTGGGTGGTTTGTACCCTTGCGAGTCGACTGTTTATAAATCGCGGTGGAGATCGACTAGCATAATGGTTTCACCAATATTTTCTTTTCGAGGTAAACCGTGCATTTAAATTCTTTAAGCCACAAATTCCAACCCGTAAGAGCATTGATGAAATTGATCCACGTACGGGTTGGAAAAAACTTGTGCTTAAAGTTAAATAGCCGAAAACGATGAAGCATGTACCGGTGAAGACGTTTCCACAGAGTCTTCACCTATCGTTTGATCGATGGTATTATGATAATCGTACCGTCGAGGCCGTCATTGTGCTGGGTAAAGGTTTGAAGACCAGTTTTATTAGAGTTATCGACCTGATGTGGCTCGTTAACTTATCTGAAACCGACAATGACGTGCTGTTCGAGAACAAGATTTTCATAGAGCGTCAAGAAGACTACAGCCGAGCTATGCAATTCCAGCGTGTCTTACGTGTTTTTCACGCGTTTGGGATACATAGTTGTCGTGATTGGAAGACAAAGAACTCAAGACGAGGGGGTGTTTGTTAGTACACAGTTTTGTCGCCTCGTGTCTTTGAAATTTATCGTTTCTAACTTATTATTATTTTAATGTTAAGGGTATTTATGGAATTACAAGCCCATTCCTTATGTATAGGCCCATTCATTAAGGATGTTTAACGAATGCGCCAGTTCGTTATTTTTACAGTCCATTCGTTAAGGATGTTTAACTAATGGACATTAGTTCATTATGTATGTATGTCATTCATCATGGAATGTTGACGAATGGGGGTATAGCGAATGAGTCATCCGATATACCTTTCGTTTAAGTTATGTTATGTTAACGAATGGAGCCCATTCGTTACGGAATGTGTAACGAATGGGATCCATCGTCCATATAAGGCTGTGTTGCCTTAGTTAATTTAAGTTTTGTTTAAGCTATTACCTTGAACCTCTGTCAATTTATTCTCTCGTCCAAAACTTCATTAATGTAACATCCCGAAATTTAACCCGGTGACCAAAAATCTATCTTTCGTAAATAAATGATATTTTCATTATTTTAAAAGATTTCAGATATTTTATTTAAAGTTATTTTATAAAAGTTTTTAGAAAAATGTTTCGTTTTATAAATTTTATGAACTCGACCCGTCTTGACCCGTAGGAAAAACCAACCCGAGCCAAAACCCGAACCCAAGAAACCGAGTATATAAACGTAAGTTCAAGACAACTCCCCCATTTTCTCTTCTTCTCTCCCACTCCCACACCCAAACGCTCTCATTCTAGAGAGAGAAGCTAGAGAGAGAAAGTGTTCAAAACGCAAATCCGAGCCCGGAATCTTGTAGCAATTCGTTTTTGGTAAGTCCCTCTCGAAAATCATCCGTTTTCATAACCATTTTCGGCCTCAAATCGAGCAAAAACACCCATTTTCGTTTCTAGAGTTTTCGGGTCAAAAACCGTCTTGTTTTGGTGTCAAAATGCAGGTCTTTGTGTATAAAAACACTAGGAATCATTAGTTCTTTCAATCCCGAGCATTTCCATGTCAAAAACTTCGATTTTGGGTGAAAAATCATGAAAATCGCGAAATCCCGTAGGTTTCTCCGTCGCCCGGCTTGAAGGCGTCGACTCAGGACTCATTCGGTCGAACCAGTCGACCGAACCAGTCCGTTCGACCGAATAGGGAAGCAACCGAATGGTCTCCACCTCATTCGACCGATTGAGCTTCGTATTCGACCGAATGTGTGTCTATTAGACCGAATCAAGCCAGAACCAAGCTGTTTTCGTCTTTAAAACCTAGTTTTTGCTCGAGGTCGCGTAAGCTCGTTTTCTTAGACTTATAACGCGTTGTTAACCTTATA
The DNA here is from genome assembly GCF_021521415.1 of Bidens hawaiensis. NCBI lineage: Eukaryota > Viridiplantae > Streptophyta > Magnoliopsida > Asterales > Asteraceae > Bidens > Bidens hawaiensis. The sequence continues at coordinate 67,412 of NW_027501382.1, read as the reverse complement.
TATATGTCAAATTCTAGGCTAAGGAGATCTATTGTAGCACCATCCTAACCCGAGATCAAGGTGAGTTCATAACCCCTTTTTAACTGTATTGCTTTATCAAACCACGGGGTGGAAATATGCAAAAACACTTTACTTCAAAACCTTTACACACTGTTTTCTCTGCTTTTACTCCCTTTCACTTATAACTTAACGTAATGTAAGCACTATCACAATTACTTTACTTACTCTATAAATTGTATTACTCTATGAACTGCTGCTCTATGAACTGTTGCACTATACATGTTCGCTCTACACGCTATTGCACTATGAACTATATGCTCTCTACACTGTTGCTCTATGAACCACGGCCACTATCACGACTGCTTTGGGTATCCTGCGGGACCCATGTAAGTCTCGCTCCACTACTGACTCGACGGCCTTGGATTCTGTGTGAATCCATGTAAGTCTCGCCTCTCTCTCGCGTGGCCTCTTATGTGTATTATGTGTTATTACTTGCTCTTTTGGTCTATCTGTTATGTTCAATTATCTCGAGTATTATGAACTATTGCGTTGCCTCACACACATCGTAACTCTGGACTCTCCTCTCCACTCAATGACCCACGTGCACGCTTTTCGCGCACTATTATGAACTGTAATGATCCATGTACCCGCACTACGCTTTTACTTATGTTCTGTCTTCTCACTTTGGATTTATAAACCAAAAAGCACAACAAAATATGCTGTAGGAGTGGTGGGTTAGCCGCTGGTACACCCTATATATAAACCCCTACAACCTATTTTGGTGCGCTTGTTCTTTTTCTAACTATTTTTCCTAAAAACCGGGATCATACTCAAACATGGTAGAACAAGTTGTAGGAGTGGTGGGTTAGCCGCTGGTACACCCTATATATAAACCCCTACAACTTGATCTAGCATGCTTGTGTATGAAATCCCTTTTTCTTTTTACCACAAACTTATGTTCTCACTCAACTATTTTTGTAGTTGACGTTTTCCTACATATTTTTAGGTAATGCTGATAGATGAAGAACAGGGATTTCTAGATGGCCTTAGGAGAAGACCGAAGGCGTAGTACTAGATTTAGTATCTGTTGGACAATTGTGGTGTTATTTGTATCTTTTGAACAATGTAACTTGAATATTTATGTATGCATTTCATTTAGACTCTTAACCTGTGTTATGGCTTATTCAATCTGCGACTTCGTCCACGCCCTTGGCTTTCCGCCTTTGGCCGGGGGTGTGACAATTAATCTTATTACTATTACTATAAATTACATAATTAAGAACATATCATATAACTAGATCCGTATTCTAATCAACCTATAACGAATATGTGTTGATTTAAGATCTGAGTATTAGTGGTGTTTTACATAAAGTAATTTAACCACCCGGCCTTCTGTAATTCTAACATATTTTTAGATCAAATTTGAGTTTCGATAAACGAGCAAACTTTTATGAAAAGATCTGAATATGAAATCATATTGATTAAAATGTTTTCACAATGATTCATTTTCAACATTATTATGGCATAGAAAAACATGTTGATAGCATGTATTAAGATACTTAGAATGATTTTCATTGCGTCAGTGATACGTATAAGGTTCTATTAGGCTAAAACATAGATGGAAATCACTTATGGAACCATGATTCCTCTTATCTCTTCTCAAGGCGTATCAGGCTTACCCTAATAACCCCAATTTGACTCCAACCCCTAGTGTTTGATCAAAAGATTTTCTCTATACAAACAAGATTTTAAGCTTTAAGGTTGAACGTTGGACTTACAAGCCATCCAGATTTACAGGTCTAACATTTAGGGTGTTTAGGACTTATGTGAATGCCCCACCTTTGTTGTTCTAGTTTGACCCTTTAATCTTTTTAAAAAAAATTTATGAAACAATATTATACAATAATAATTTTTATATAAAGCAATAACTTATATACATAATATTTTGGTGATCAAAACACTAACGGGCTCGTGTATGATTGGGTAATTGCTTTTCTTCCTCTCATTTCAAGGAGATGTATCTAGAGACATGCACACGTCTTCAAAATGACTCTCCACAGTAAGTTTAGCAGATTTAGTTTATATCAATTCAACTTTTACGCATCATAGAAAGCTACCATATATATCAATGACTGTTCAAAAGCCATTTTAGCCTAGTAATTTCACACGTTAGGCACACAAATCAATTTTTCTATCATTTTTCAAAGGTTAGATCAAATTTTCATTTGATATTATTTTGAGCTTCTATGAAGCTTTTAACTGAATAAACATATCACTTCCCATGTAGTTATCAAGAAAACATTTTAAATTCAGTCGCCAAAGTCACTTTCAGTGTTCAGGTAAATGGCTATCCCGTATGTCTATAAGTAGATAAAGGGACCAAACATATAAAAGTACATGTTCCTCGAACTTAAGTAACTGACACATTTTTTACGAAGGAATTAAGCAAAATACACAACTGTCGTCCCAGTCACTTTCAGTCTTCAGGTGAATGGCTATCCCGTATGTCTACAAGTAGATAACAGGACCAAACATATACAAGTATATGTCCCTCAAACTTAGGTAGCTGACAAGTATTAAGCGAGAGAGTGTAAAAATATTTTATATTTTTTTTAATTTGTAAGAACATACACACTCTTTTTGTATTTTTGAATTTCAAATAATCTCCACCTAAATTTGCGCAAAAACTTTTAACAGTAAGTCAAAAAAAATTATGTACAAATTTAACCACAAAATTTCTCAATCGTCGAAACGAAACATTTTAAGAAACCCTACAAGTACATTAAATCTGGCTGTTCTGACCGGTTTTGTAAATAAGTCTACCACATTATTATCAGTGTAAACTTGTTCAAGATGAATCAATTTTCGATCATAACAGTCACGAATAAAATGAATTTTATGTTAATATGCTTTGTTTTAGAATGTTGAACTGGATATTTAACAAAAGCAATAGCACTATCATTATCACAAAGGATTGAAGTGTCAACAAGTTTCATACCGAATTCCAGAAATTGGTGTTGCATCCAGTTAACCAATGAACAGCAGGCAGACGCAGCAATATACTCAGCCTCAGCAGTGGATGTGGATACCGCTTGTTTTTTCTTGCATTGCCATGAAATGAGTCGATCACTAGAGAATTGACGTCCAGCAGACCTAGAATTTCTGTCAATATCATCAACTCAATAATTGTTGTAAGCAAAAGCATATAAATCAAATTCTAAGTTTTTGGGATACCAAAGACCTAGCTTCGGTTGCCCTTTCAGATATTCTAAAAATAAATCTAACAACAATTAAATTAGAAAGTTTAGGATTAGCCTGGAAGAACGTGTATTGACAGACAGCAAACATGATGTTAGGGTGACTAGCGGTGAGATACATCCGGGATCTGATCATTGATCGATAGTACGTTTGATCTATGGAGTCCCCTTCAGGATCATATGAAAGAAGAGGTCTTTCTGCCATAGGAGTCGTCGCACCCTTGGAATCTTGGAACTCGAATTTTGCCAACATGTCCTCGACATATTTTCCTTGATGTAGCAAAATTCTTGTCGAACTCTGACAAACCTCAGAAATGTCTTCATCTCCCGCAAAGAACTCATATCAAATATGTTCTTCATCACTTCTTCGAATTCATAACATAGAGCAGTACTAGTAAAGCTGAAAATGATATCGTCTACATAAATCTGAACCAAGATCAGATCTTTCCCAACAGTTTTAAGGAATAAAGACTGATTGATGGTTCCTCGTTTGTACCCATGCCCCAGTATATGGGTCTTCAAAGTTGCATACCATGCCTGAGGAGCTTGATGAAGACCATCGAGAGCTTTTTCTAGCTTGTAGACGTGAGTAGGATGCTTTGAATCAACAAAACCCAGTGGCTGGTCCACATGAATCTCCTCCTTTACTTCTCCATATAGAAACCTTGTCTTGACATCCTTTTGATAAACCGTGAACCACATGTAGGAAGCATATGCCAAGAAAATCCGAATGACCTCAAGACGTGCCATTGGTGCATACACTTCTGTGTAATCTAAACCTTCAACCTGAAAAAAACCACGAAAACCAAGCTGTGCTTTGTTTCGAACAATAATCCTAGTATCATCATGCTTGTTTCGAAAAACCCATCTTATATCTAAAGCCTTATTCCAAGCTGGGAAACTCAACCAATCTCCATGCCTTGAGTTTCTCAAACTGATTCAATTCTTCATGCATGGCGTCAACCCAGCTTGGTTATTGTAAACCCATTTCAACGGACTTAGGTTCAATCTGAGAGATGAAACTAGAAAATAAGCAATTGTTGATGTGTCCTGTCTGACTTCTAGTTGAAACTCCTGTTTCAAGGGGACCTATGACATTTTCAATTGGATGATCCCATAGATTTCTTGTTGGAATAGAATGATCGGGAACAGATTTGTTAGTTGGTAGATTTGTTTGATCTTCAAGGATTTCAGATAGGGGATTTTTCCATCTAGACGCCGTAGTACTGTGCAAGTTCAAATGTACTCATTTGGTATGTCATCTATGAATAGTGCTACCAAATATTTAACGAATGGCACTCTCCCCCTCAACTTATGAAACATCGGCCTCAGAAGTCTCAGCGGTGTGAAGTTCACATACTTCAGGAGATTCTTGTAAAGACACAGTCTCAGTAACACTTTCCTGCTGACTTGCAGACAACGGCTAAGCAATATCCGATGATTCCGACGGGTCTATACTCAGCACTGGAGACTTTTAAAGATCAGTAGAGATGTAGTTTTCTTCATCAACAGCATTTGAAGTCTCTGCACCTGTGTCTGCATCAACAACTGGAAACATATTAAATGGCTTAAACACTTCATTATAATCGAATAACAAGTCAGGACAGACACGAGCATCAGTTTCATTCTCTTCTAGATAGGGCACTTCATAGGATTCCACTATATACTTTGTTGTTTTGTTGTAGACTCTGTAGCCAGTGCGACTAGCATATCCAACAAAGTAGCAATCATCAGCTTCAGCTCCAAACTTTGGAGTCGATTCGAGATTTAGTAAAGTACACGGACATCCAAAAGCTCGAAAGTGTGCTTTACTAGGCTTGTGACCGTACATCCCGAAATTTCTATAAATAATATTTAATATATTATTTACTTTGGAATAATAAATTAATATAGTAGATGGATAATAATATAATTCCCGTTTCCAGTATCAGCTAATAAAATAAATTATTATGAGTTGGGCTTATGTTGGATTAAATAGATATGGGTTATGGACTTGATTAAAAAGGAAGAAGAAAAGACCATGGGCTTAAGTCCATGACCCATGATATATGAACCTTAATTAACCCATAATCTATTCATTCCCCTCATTCTTTACACCACCCAAAACACACACTTAAGCTCTATCTCAAATTTCTCTCTTCTCTAACTGAAACCTAGAAGAAGAATCGATTCCCGACCCGAGGAAATGATAGTATGATATTGTATGGATCCAAACCCGCTAGATTTAGTCACGAAACAACGAACCAACACCATTAAACCACTAAAGTCATCGTAGCTTAGATCTTAAGATGATCTTAGGTATAAACCAATCAAAAGATGATATTAGGGGTCATCGTAGCTCAGATATGGATCGAACGGGACGAAAAACAGTGAAAAACGGTGGAAAATAACTAAGATCTCTCTTTTCCGGCGAGATCCCAGTTTCCGGCGATGACGACGTCGGAGATGGCGGTACGAGGTTAACGAATGTCATAGAATGTTTTTGACATTCTCTGACCTAACCCTAGTTCGTTAGCGGAGACATAACGAATTAAAAAGCAATTTGTTATGCCCATTCGTTAAGAAGAGATAATTAATTAGAAGCAGTTCGTTAAGCCATTCGTTAAGTAATTTTGTAACACAGGACTGACGAATAACCCCCCCCCCAATTCGTTATAAAGTCCAGTTCGTTATAAAGGTTCAGTTCGTTATAAAGGTCAGTGCGTTATAAAGGTCCAATTCGTTATAAATGCCAGTTCGTTATAAGGTCCATTCGTCAAGAAGTAACGAATGAGCCCCATTCGTTAAGGAACTGGATAACGAATTAAGTTTGAAAGAATGGCCGAAAGATCCCTAGACTTAGAAAATAATGGATTAATTACAAAGAAGCCCTCAAACTTTATGAGTTAGCAAATAATATAATAACTAAGAATTCTAATGAAAAATGTGTTAAGATAGTTAATGGAAATAAAACTTTTCCAAGCTGACATGGCAGCTCGACCCCAGTCAGGGGCTCTGTCCCTTGGACCCTGCTAGGGGTTTCCGCCCCTAGAACCCCGCTGCCAGGGGCGCTGCCCCCGGACCCCCATTCGTTGAGGGTTATAATTAAACTAGAAACACGATATGGGTAGTGACAGTTAATTGATACGTGTAACTGTTATACAGTTAGCCGTGCCAAGTTTAGGAAAGGAGTTACCATTAACTCTAAAAGGAACCGAGTTCAGGTGAGTTTCTAGCCCCATTTCCTTGTTATGTTTCGGGGATGTGTGCATACTCGATTAGATTAGTTAACACACTTAACTTAAGTGGGAAGTGTGTGATATGTGATTGTTTTATAAATGATGTATGAATGATACATGAATGCTATAGTAAAGAGTAAGACTATGTATGAAAGTATATATATATATATATATATATATATATATATATGTATGTATGTATGTATGTATGTATTGGATCATTTCAGAAGTTTTTTTACAGCGGGAAGTAAAGGTGTAACTCCATTAATCCCTAATTTCACTCCCTTTCTTGTGTGTAGGTGCATTTTGTAGGTGCATATGTATGTGTGTAATTACGTATGTTTGTATATGCGTACGTGTGTTTGTATATTTTTATGTATGTTTGTATGTGTGTAGGTACATAGGTTTGAATGTGGCTCGATACATTTTTATGTTTTTAGGTTGGTTTGAATGTGTTATTAAGACATAAATACAACCAAACTACATATATGTATGTAACATCATATGAAAGGAAGTGAAATTATGGATTAATGGAGTTATACATTCACTTCTCGCACTTCTCGCTGTAGTATCACTTCTCACAAGATCCATCCCATATTTATATATATATATATAGAAAAGTATGTATTGTTGTATGGTACGAGGGTGAACGTAACAGGACTCAATTGAGTTTCGTGCACGGCTAAAGAAACCATTAACGGTGAACGTAACAGGACTCAGGTGAGTTTCTAGCCCCATTTCCTTGTTATGTTTTTGGGGCTGTGTGCATACTCGATGTGAAGTGTGAATACACTTACCTTAAGTGGTAAGTGTATGCTATAATGTTTAATATATATATACATATATATATATAGATGTTATGAATGGATGTATGTCGATTCGTGAACGATATTCGGATATTGCACATGTAGACAGGGAAAGTTATGTTTTTCGGTGCGTGAACGATCTTATGATATTGCACGCATCACCAAAGAGAATGATTTCCAGGTAATAAGCAGTGTGTATGAATGTTATGTTATGTTGTGACTTGTTTATTATAAGAAGTGTGTTGAAGGAACGACGAGTTAGAGTGTGGTAGAAGTGGTAACAAGTTGGTAAGGGTGTAAGTGGCATGACGATAGTACGTGGTTGGGTAAGCCTCTACGTGTCTTCGTTAAATAAGTGGCACAACGATAGTACGTGGGAGGGTGAGCCTCTACATGCCTTCGTTAAATAAGTGGGAATACGTAAGTACGTGGGAGGGCAAGCCTCAATGTGCTTCCGTAATTAAGTGGCTAAGATGTAGGGGCAGTAAACAGGTTAGCTGTGAGGTGAGCAGGTTAGATGAACGACCATGTGTCTTCTGACACATATGTATATATATAAATGCATGAAATGGTTGTATGGTAAGTTGCTTGTTTAACTATAACTCACTCAGCATAGTTGACTTTTAGTATGCACACAGGAAATATGTATAAGGAGCTAGCATGAGGATGGCACATGGAAAGGATTGAATGACTGGCATCTGAAGATGGAAGATTTTTTAAATGTGATGTATTATGATACGTTTTTAACGACAAGTTGTATGTTTTGTAACGAATGATTGAAGTTAACATTTCTGCTAAAAGTTTTAATTAACTCTGATTTGTAGATTGGTGTTCTTGAGTAAATCCGACATGATGTGTAGGGCACCGGTAACGGGGCCTTACAGACCGTAATCAGTTTCATAGGGAATCTTCATTTGCGATTTGTTGATCAACACCCAATTTTGAACGTAACAGGCGGTGTTGACTGCTTCAGCCCAGAAGAACAAAGGTAGCTTCGAATCACACAACATAGTTCTTGCAGCCTCGATTAGAGTTCTGTTCCGTCTCTCAGATACTCCATTTTGTTGCGGTGTGCGAGCTGAGCTGTATCGTCTAAGTACTCCCTTTTCCACACAAAAATAATTCAACATTGAGTTCTTGAACTATGTTCCATTGTCATAGCGAATTCCTTTTAGCTTCAAAGTGAGTTGGTTCTCCATGAGCACCACAAAGCATTTTATCAATCTGCAGTTTCACTCTTATTTGACAAGAAAAACACCCAAGTTAAACGTGAGTAGTCATCAGTAATAACCTCACAATTAGAACTGCAAGAAAGACTCAATACATGAACTGGACCAAACAAATCCATATGAAGTAACTGAAAACCTAGGAAACAGTGTTGACCAATTTAGGCTTGTTAGATTTAAGATGATATTTTCCTAAAGCATAAGCTACACATTTTTCATTTGTTACAAAATCTTTAACGGGTAAACCATGGAATATTTCATTTTTAGCAAGACGATTCAATGTTTTGACATTTGCATGACCAAGACGATGATGCCAAAGCATGGCATTGTGTTCCGAAACTTTTGAAAATAGACAGGTAATTTCATTTGGAACATTTTTTTTCATGTCGATCATGTATGCATTATATTTTATTTGAGATAGAATAAGAACCGAATCTTCTGGTATGATGATAGCAGGCTTTAAAATAAGACACTCTGTGTGCAATGAGTTGAAAAAACTTTATCACAGATCTACGAGACGCTGAGTAGACTGTGTTTCAATTCCTGAACAAAGTTAACATTCTCAAATTTAAGAGCACCATTACTTAGAGTACCCTTCTGTGTAATCTTTCCCTTTTCTCCTCCGCAAAGGAAACATACCCTCCATTAAATATTTGAATTTCGTGCAGTTGGGAGATGTCTCCTGTCATGTGCCTAGAAAAACCACTATCAACATACCAAGGTCTGATGAGATTCTTCCATAGTTGTTCCTGCACGATGTGCGAGATTAATTAATTTTGGTACCAGCCCATAGTAGTACTGGGTAAGCCTGATTTATCTAAGTGTGTCAGAGGTTGCCATGGCATGTCTTCATGATTATCTAAGATTGAGTAGGAAGATTTTTATGGTTTGGACACCGTAGATTTAGGAAACCATTTATATTGGGGTTTTAAAACTTCGCTATTAGCATAAATGGTTTACGGTTTGTGGACGGAAAACACATTTGACTTTGACTTCCAAAACGATTTCGATTTAGAGGCCGACTTGGGTCTTGGTCTGATGAGAGCTTAACCTGTTAGCCTTGTTTCTTTTCCAATCACAATTAGAGGGATTTGCTCCATAATACCATGATTTATTAATATTAGACTTATAGAAGGTATTTCGAGGCATATTCCCGTGATGATATCCATAATATAGGACATAAGGACGGTGTGGAAAATTTCTCGCAATGTGACCAAGAATGCCAAAATTAAAACATATTTTCCTTTTAACATAAAAATTATTATGGTCAGTTCCTGGTCTTGTTCTGTTGTGTGAACCGGTTTGTCCCGCTTTGGACTTAGCATTTGATTTATCACAAGTATTAGTACATGAACTTTCTTCTTTGACAAACGTAGGTGATAAAGATTTATGCAAGCATTTAATTTTATTAGATTTATTCGAAACCACACCACCCTTTTTAAAAGTTTTAACAGAATCAACCACACGATTGTCTTTGCTCTTATAAATAGAGCCCACACAAACATTAGTAGCAACAGAGTTCAAAACAGGAAAATTTAATGAAACATGAAAAGTAATGTCTTTATTATTCAAAACAGGTAAATAATCGTCCTCAGGAATTACTTCATTAACACTTGAAGCAAACACATTAGTATCATTCACCTTTCAGATTGATTCAATAGCTTTTACTGAACCAAGACCACTTTTGCCATTTGCAGTTGGCTTACCATACGACATAAACTTTTCCATTTCTTCCCCTTCTTTGGTAAGAGAAAGCCCAGTGTAGTTATCATTATATGGAGGAGGAACCACACTGTATCCAATACCCTCACCCTTGTTTTCCTTTCATTTTAATTTATTTTCAATCATTGACTCAACAACAGCAGTAGAGTCATTAACTTCTTAAAGTTAAATTCAGCATTTTCAAACTTATTTGTTAAGTTAGCAATCTCCAACTTAGGCGCTTCTAACTCAGCTGTTAGCTCGGCAATTTTCTGTTTAGCATCTAAGTGGTGACAACATTTTATGCTAAAATCGGATTGAAGTTTTGAGAAATCCTTTTTTGTGCCTCTAGTTTTTATTTTAAAGCCTTTTCGAGTTTCTTAAGAGTTAAGTTTTCATGTTTTATTACCTCCATTTCTCTAATCATATTACTATTGTGAGATTTATATAAATATACCTTATTAACACAAGATTGAGATATAATTCAGAACGTGCCTCAGATGAGCTAGAAGAAGTGAAGGCCATGAAAGCAAATTGAAAATCCTTAACTTGTTCCTCAGCATCATTTTCTTCTCCAACAACATTAATCCGGGCAAAATTAGCAGTTTGATAGCTGATTTTGAGAGCTGCCATCTTGTCAATCCAAGAAAATTGTTGAGCTACCGATCCCCGCTCGCTCTCATTTGAACCAGCTGCTTATCTCCTCTTGCATTACTCATCGGAACCAATGCCCTTTCTCTTTTCCCCTTTTGGTTGGATTCGTGCACTCACGAGAAAACTAACCCGGCTCGTGACAGTTATAGCACCTTCGAGTATCCTTGTTAAATCCCATCTTCTAGTTAGCTGGCACATTCCAGATATTTCTGTCTATTCTTTTGGTACACTTATTCTATCTAAACACTATCATGGCTATTTTCTAAGAGCTATCCATTTCCTCCACATCATCAGGATGGATTTGATCTAGCTCAGCAGCTACAACTGGTTGAACCAAATCTCTAGAAAGAAACGCATTGTAGAAGTTCATGAAACCTGCAATCAAGGTGATGTTTTCTTGTGTCTTCTTTGAAATAGTAGGAACCTAAGAGTGAGACTGCCTGGAAGATCCAATAGCTGATTGAGGTTTAGTTATAGGTGAAGCATGTTAAAAGAACATAGGAATAGGCTATGGTGGTGGCTGAGTGAATTGACCTTGAGCAGACTTAAACATTGAGAAATTGTTCTGAGATTGCTTTGGCTTAGAATACTGACCCTGAGAATACTTGAACATAGAGAAGTTATCTTGTGAGATGAGGTCATTATTAGAAACAACACTGTAACCAGCCGTATTGTAGGAATATTATGATTTATGGCACGTTGGTTATCATCCATGTCACATGATTTAATAGTTTCCATCACCTCTGATAAAGTTATCCTGGCCAAATCCTTTTTCTTCTTGATCACAAAAACATTCATGCCCCAGCTCTGTGGCAGGGAGTTTATCAACTTGTTGTTAGTTTCAACAGAAGTCAAGTTTAAGTTTGAAGATCGAATTTCAGTGACCAATGATATAAATCTTTGAAGTTGTGTCTCCAAAAACTCTCCCAACACATGATTGAACATGTTAAACTTTTGTCGTAACAAATCTTGTCGTCTTCTTCTGATATCCTCATTTCCCTCATAAACCTCAATGAGGACTTCCCATAGTGCCTTAGTAGACTGTAGCTCTCTGAGTCCCAAGGCAATTTCAGTTGAAAGTACCATTTTTAAGGTAGCAAGAACATTTTCAACCTTTTCAATTTTCTCAAAATCTGCGTCGATGTACATTTCGACAGGCTTTATACCACCTCATCCGTATTTTCTCTTTGATAAGTAATAATTTGAAGACCCCGGACAATGCTCCTCCAAATATTTGCATCTTTCATTTGCACATATTTCTCAAATCTGAACTTCCACTCCGCGAACCCCTCATGAGACCGTAAACAGGGTACACGAGTAGCAGTTCCCATGATGGAGTCCAACTCTTGATGTAGAGCAGCACTTGAAGATGTAATAGTCAATTGGTCCAGTTTTTAAATTATAGTCCAAATTCTAAGTCAAAAGTTGATTAGGTCTAGTAACAAGGCCCAATGAGATTAGATGCAATAACAGATAACCAAAACAGTGAACCCAAAGCCCACCAAACTGGACCCAATTTATACTAGAATCCCGAGAACCTTGAAATTCAACCGAGAATGCCCAAAACATCCCGAGAACACTAAATATTAACTGAGAACACGTGAACAGTAGTCGAGAACACCCAAAACTTCCCAAGAACATTTAGTGTTGGCCGAGAACTATCAGGAATGCCTGAGAACTCAACAAAGATCACCGAGAACTATCAAAACAACCCGAGAACCCTTCCAAATGGACGAGAAAGATCATGAATGCCTGAGAACCCACAAAAATCCCTGAGAACGATCAGGAATGCCGAGAACCCACTAAAATCCCTGAGAACGATCAGGAATGCTCGAGAATTCACTAAAATCTCCAAGAATAGTCCAATATGCTCGAGAACTCACTAAAACACCCGAAAACGATCAAAAGTTGCCTTTGAACGCACAAGAACTTGACTTGGAGATTAAGTTGAATCTCGAAAACAATGGAATTTTCAGAAATAAAATCAAATCCTTCCCAAAAATATCTCAATAACCTCAATGAACACGAAAAGCGACTGTTCAATTTCAAGAAATATTCAAACAATTATCAACTAAAAATTAGCCTTTGAATCACTTATATCACTTTAACTGAGCCTAGAATCGGTCAATAGGCTCTATTACCAATTGTAAGTCCTGTGAGAGGATCTTTTAATGTGATATCACGTAAACCCGTTGTTAGGCAGAATCTAACAACGAATTGATTCAATGAAAAACAAACAAACACAATAAGAACACAGTAATGCTTCAAAACACATGTTTATAAAGTCAGGTCCTTATGCCCTTTTTAAATGATTACAAACTTATTACACATCTCTTCTCTCTCTCTCTCTCTCTCTCTCTCTCTCTCTCGTCAACAACCAACCCAAAATAGCAAACATACACCATATATATACATGCTAACCCTAAGCACAATTATAATAATCCCGCCGAAATCATTTTGGTTTACATGGTATAGCCCAAAACTCAGCCCAATTACATAAGCGTAAACCATTAAGTGTGGCCCAACAAGAATGATGATGAGACAGATTCAGATGATGATAATGATGATGGGGGAGGTGATGGGCAAGATAATATTCTTGTTGAAGGAGAAGGTGAGAGAGAGGCAGAGGTTGAGAATGCTAATGATATTGTGAATGAAATCATAACACCAATTCAGGGGGAGACTGATAATGATGAAAGCAAGATGATATGAACTTGGACAACATTGTTTCTACACCACCTACTTCACCACTAAACCAATCACCAACCCAAGACCATACCCATGAGCCATACATCCTTTCATCACCACACTACTACCAACTTCATGACCCATACATTCCATCACCACCTACTTCCCCACTAACTTAAACCCAACCTGAAACTTAAACTTACCCTGACCAAGAACCTTACAATCCAGAATTCATCCAATACCATCTAATAAACCATTCAAGTACACCATGTCAATCACCTACACACACCATCCAATTTGAACAACAAGAAACATCTTCATCTTCATAAACCCATGGCCCAATACCTCTAATTCACACATTTTACCATTTTCCAAGCACAAGTGAAACCATCACTGAAAGCCAACCTTACACCACTCAACCAACCCAATTACCTGATCCCTTTCATTTTTCACCAATAAACTCCCCATCCCCTGATGCAAGACTGAGACTACTCGAACGAAAAATGGATATCTTGATTGAACATTGTGATTTGAAGAAGGAGAATAAAGCCTTGAAATAGAGAAACACAGATTTGGAGTCTCAACTAGAACAAGCTATCCTAAAAATTCAAACCCTAGTAGCTGAGGTTGAGAAGACCTCAGATGCACCAAAAAAGGGGGAGAATTTACCTATTTTTAGCGTGACTGTTATTGAGTATGAGGCTTTAAAAATCTGGGAGACTTTTATGATAGTAAGGAGGAAGAGGAGGTGAGGGAGGATGAGGCAGATAATGAAGTGTATGAGGCTGATATTTCTGATGATGTAGTTCATGACTACAATGTAGGTGAGAAGGTTGAAGAGACTGTTAATGAAACTGAAAATATTGTTGATGTTAATGAGAATAAGGCTGATGTTGAAATAAATGATAAGGCTGAGGTGAATGTGAATGTGCATGAGGATGATATTGAAATGAATGATGAGGATGAGGTAAATGATGACATGGTGGTTGAAAATGTAGTTGAGAATGTGACTGAAGAGATAGTTGACGAGGGTGTTATAAATGCTGGAGATAAAATTGATGAAAGACAAGATGATTTGGATCTTGATATACTGCATGGATACTTTGACAACATTGAATCCTTATTTGTGGTAGATAAAGATAAAGAAGTAGATAAACAACTGGATGATTTGTTGAGAGAAATTGATGAGTTCCCACCCACTGTGGTGAGGGAAATAGGTCCATCAAGACTGGAATATGTTGATGATGAAAGAAGGAGGATCAAAGGTAAGGAAGCCGTTGAACATGAAGGCCAGCTACAACCTTTAAAACAAATGAGAACAGAATCAAGTGACGAACTCCTATTTGTTGATGGCTCTGTAGAGGAGGAAATTAAGAGGCATGATAAAATTGTTGGAGAATGGATTCAGAGAGACATCCTAAACAGATACTTAACTGATAAGGAGATGGAGGAACAGAGGATTCTGTTGGAAGAGTTTGAACTGAGAAAGAAATTGTATGAAGACAAAGGGAAGGTTGAGCAAGAAGTTATAGAGGGATTGTTGAAGTTGCAACAGGCTAAGGAGGCACACAATGCTCTGGCCAAGGTAATATACAAATTCCAACAGCCCAAAATCCCTGAACAAGTCCCTGAAAAATACTTGAACCTGAATTAACTATTCCCACTGCTTAACCTATGACTGAAGAACCTGATAAGCAGATGGTGA
The DNA here is from genome assembly GCF_021521415.1 of Bidens hawaiensis. Lineage (NCBI taxonomy): Eukaryota > Viridiplantae > Streptophyta > Magnoliopsida > Asterales > Asteraceae > Bidens > Bidens hawaiensis. The sequence goes on along the minus strand of NW_027501382.1, from coordinate 52,157 downwards.
CTGACCTTGACGGAAAAACAATGCAGGATGAGATGGTAAAGAAGGCTAATGAAATGATGTTTCAAAGCCTGTTTGGTGACATGAAGAAGAATGAGAAGAGCTGGTCGGTGAATCTGTTGAGATATGCACGAAAAAGGAAGAGGTATGGAGTAGAAAGTATCCCAGAGGAGGCCATGCCCAAAAAGAAGAAACGAGTCATTAATTTTGTGTCTATACAAGCTATGAGGGATGAAGATTATTATGCAAATGAGCCACAGATTGAAGCGTTAGATAACTTGTCAGATGTGAAAAAATAGGAGGAAAGAGATGCAGAGAATAATTAAGAAGAAGAGCATACCTCTCCTCATGTGAATTTAATTGAGATTCACATGGAGAGAACATTCAAGCCAGACTTGATGAATTGAAGAGAGAAGATCCTAGGATTATACATCTAATGGGACATGGTTTTGGATTTGAAGAGTTGGCCGAACTAAATGAAGAACAATTGGATTTATTGTTTAAAAAAAAGAGAGAGGAAATAAGAAAAATGAGAGAGAAAAGAAACAGGCTTACACAGAAATATCTTCCTTGCCTCAGGCTCCACAACTTTTCTGATAAACAACTGAGCCACATGAGCTATGAGGATCTTGAAAAGTTTTACAAGTCCACACAAATAAGAGTTCAAGAGGAAGAAAAGAAAAGAATACAAAGAAATCATATCATTAGAAAAGAACATATCATATCTTCAGCAGATTTGGAATTAAGTATGGTTTCTTGATTGAACATGGACTTGACTATGAGATTGTTGATTCGATGAGCAGAAGGGAGGTAGAAGAAAAGTTCAAACTGATATCACAGAAACTGAAGGAAGAAGCTAATGGTTCTAAAAGAAGAAAATTGCATCAGGACAAAGAAATTTTGTTGGAAAGGCTAATGGATGTGAGGGGGAGAAGGGGACATAGTCAAAAAATTTGACTGCTGATGAGAAGAAAGAGTTGTATGAATCTGAACTAGCCAAATACAAGGAAGAGTTGAAGGATCGACCTAAATGTGATAAACAAACTCAAGCTCCTTCCCTGTTAACTAAAGTAAAAGAAGAACCACTTGAAATGCGCACAAGAACAAATTTCATGCCATGGGAAGATGCAGAAAGAATTAGTGCCTTGAGGCAAGCCATGCTGAAAAAGGGGATGCCTACAAGTGTATTTGATACTTTTGGTCAAGCCCAACTAAAAGATCTGTTCTACACTGAGAAGATTTATTGGGAACAGGTTGAAGAGGAACACAGAAGACTAATGTCATTATAGAGTGGGCCAAAAAGACAACCAGTGCAAAGAAAAAGATCTCCTCCAACTGAACAATTTGACAAAGAGACTACTCGTTTCATGCAAAACCGACTCCATTTACCCATCCTTTTCACAAACCAAACACAACTCGTTTTTCCTGAAACGAACTAGGAAAATCCGTGTTCATCGAAACCATTGTCACCTGCCAATTTTCATGCAAATCCGTACATGAAAAGTAAACATTTTTAACAAAAACATACCTTTGAGGTTTATGTTTGAAATCACTCGAATAGACAAAAACCATATCAAACGAACTCGAAATTGAGTGATTCAAGTGGCCACAGAACCCACTCACCCCAATTTACAAACCCATAATGTTCTCGTCGCCGAAAAACGCTGCTACATTTGCCAGAAAAGCTGAACATTTTCCGGAAAATTCCATTTTTAGCTGTTATGGTTTTTGGATAAATCAGGACTTGACGACCCCTGATCAAAGATCTGATCAGTGGGAATCTTCATTTATATTCCATGAACAATCATTTAAAATTTGAGATCGATCCGACGGTTAGATCTTCGAGAATCGTCGTGTCTTTATGGGTTGTTTTCTTAAAAACGGGAATTTGGTAAAGAATGAGTTTGGACGCTATGATGGGTATGAATTAGATGGTGGCTACATTTATAGGAAGAGGATAAGGTTTCATGTTTAACTTTTCATCTAATGACACTTATTCCCCTCATACTTTAGAATATTACATTTATTTTCTATATTTCATTTAAACACCGATTCATTTAAATATTAAACGAAATTTGGGATGTTACATGTGTATATTAGTTTGATGCCTAACTTGCTATATGTTTATTTGATTTATTTTACCGCATTCGGAGAGGTCCATCATAGTAAAAGTATGATCATACGACTGTCGTAGTGGCCGATGTCCAATCGCATGACAATAGTTTCACAGAGTATAGACAACTCATTTTTGGTAACCAATGCCCGATTCACACGACAACGGTTTAGCCCATTCTTTATTATATGTTTGAATTGCATACATACTATGGCTTAATTGGTATCTCTCAGGAACAGTTTGCATTTTCTCTTATCTATTATATTGTATTCAAATTAACTAGTGTTTTACTCACTCAACCATGCGTTGACAAAATTATTTCTATACTAGTAATTGTACCCGCGCGTTGCTGCGGGCCGAGTTGGTGCCGAGTCCATTGTTGATTCATAGCAAAAACAACACATACATCGTATTTAACGCATTACGTTTGAATTCTCAGAAAGTTATTAGTTTTAAATTTAATAAACAATAAGGACTTCGATAAGCTTATAAGCATCAATCCTGGATTCAATAGTAGAACTTCAAATATGTTAAAGAAGTGATATTTGATGATTGAATAGAAAATGGTACAGGTGCAGGTATGGTAAATTCTCCTTAAAGTCACAGTCACAGTCCCAGTTTGAGGGTATGTAGATCAATTTGTAGCATCAAGCAAAACCATCCACTTGCCTCTTTGGTTATAAGCAAAATCATATATAATCGAAAATATCAGACCTGCATTTTGAGAGTCTTCCATTAACTTCTCAGAATCTTCTTTAATTATGTCTACTAAATACTATTTTGTGCGAAGAAACAAATGACCAAAGAAACTCTCTACCTAGATACACATGATGTGAGTATTATAACTGAAGTAAGATAAAAATGATACAACTTTGTAAAGCTTTTCACACCAAACTTAAATTATTTTTGTCATTAGAAATTAGTCATTTTTGGCATGAATGTTGGAATCATATTTAATTTATCAACCTAAATCCAAATCTAAAACACGGGTACAATGTAAAGAACGACAAACAATACTTACCGAGATCAATAGTCGTTACTTCAATACTCCACAACCAATAGCAGCTGCTGTAACATAAGCAAACCATAACAAAATCGTAAGATAAATGCCTATTGGTTTGCTTATAAACGAAAAATGCAAACTGGAAACACATAACAAATCAACTCAAGCGTCAAACAAACTTGCTTTTCAACCTCAAACTTGAAAGTAAATTAAAAGTAAAATAAATATATAATATGTACCGCGTGAATTGAAGAATAATTGAAAGTAATGACATAAATTGAAGCATAATCTCACCTGTTGCGAGTTGAAGCAGCTCCACTTTTCATATATAGGTCTTAGAATCTTCAAAATACATTAAGAGATTATATTTACAAACTAAGCATGATGTATGTGAAATTATATTTTGGATAAATGCACAGGAATTTGAAACATACGACTTGATCTTGAAGGAGTTTGTGTATTCATGATGACCCAATCTCCTAGTTTCTGTCTTCAGACCTGTAAAACCAACCCTATTATTTAAAAAAAACCTGCACAAAACGGTAAATAGATTACGAATCACAACTCGCAAAACCGATGGACAACGAAAGCAGAGGAAAGAGGGAAGCGATCACAAAGCTGTAAATCAAAAGGCTAAACATTCTGTGCAAACTAAGCTGGAAGGTTTAGGTTTCATACCTTGCACTGGCGAACACAGATTTTCCAAAATAATCGAGAAAGGTGTTTTCTAGTTGTGACGGTGAGAGGAGCTAGGGACACGTAGTGTAGCAAAAGACACATGTCAACGATTGGAGAAGGTGCTTGTACAGCTTGCTTAGAGACTGATACATTTAGGTTACAGAGTACTTCCGAATGCCTTTTAATATATAAATATGGCAATAGTGACTAAACAGAGTCCTAGTCGACTAATTCAAACAAAGTCCAAACAAAAGTTGCTCTAAAGTGAACAAAAAGCCAGCTTGAAGGGAAAACTAATCGACCAAAAACAAACTAACAAGAATCTCTCGACTGAGCGTACGGTCATCATTACTGAACCAACAACAGAAACCAAATAAGTACAACTCAAGCAAATAAATCATGTAAAAAATATCACAAAATGAGGCTCTGATAATAAGCTCTCATTGTAAAACACACGTAAAGGAACAAACCTAAGCACACGTAAATTAACACACATAAATGAACGAAATACACATGCATAAATGAACGAAGGAGACACGTCTTTATGTTCGTTCGTTTAACTAAATGAACAAAAGAAACTTGTTTGTCTTCATTCGTTTATTGAATAAACGAACTTCCTGTCTAACGCGTTACAAACGCTTTGTTTAAAATCTTAGGAAAAAACTTAAAAAACTGAAACTGAACTTTACAAAAAAAACTAAAAAACCGAATTTTCAGTTTTTTGTTTGGTTGAGCCAAAAACCGATACCCACAGTAAAAATGGACAATGAGTCGTGGTGAGTGGTGACTTACAGAATGTATGCCGGTCCCTCTTTTGGTAAATGCTAACAACCTCTTCTCACGACTCTGTACATCACATATAAAGTCATTAAATAACAAAGTATTAATAAGAAATTTAAATCGAAATCTAAAAGATTAAAATTTAAACCACCTGTTCTTTGAAATGATCACAAAAATCCAACTACATATCTGACGTGAAGATCAAAGGGAAAACTAAAAGAGTATGTTTAATAATAATAATTATTGTTAAGTCTATGTTATATTAATAAGGATACGGCCAGTAATCAAGTCCAGCTCGTTTTAGTTTTGTGTCATCAACCAGTTTACCAGTAAAATTGATCACCAATAACAACTAATCCAACAACATGTGTTACCACATCAAAGTAATGATCCTGTTATTAATGCACATTTGTGTTAGATACAACTTAAAATAACAATATTCAAGACAATTCTATGTCAAACATGGAAACTACATAACTATTTATAATCTTTAAGTGTATCTACAAGAGTGAGTTTAAAAGAACAATTAAAGCTGACACTGAAGAGGATTTTACTCCTTTGACCCATTACCAAGTAGCAATTACGTTGGTACAAAAACCGTTTTTGATCAAATGTATTTCTGGTCAGCCCAACTCTCGCTCGTATAAAAGGTTCTCAAAAGTTTCCCCTTTGACCCATTTATACAAAATTAATATAATTCACTTTCAAGAATTTCCGATAATAAGCATCTTCACCAAACAACCATCTTCATTAACAAAATATCTCTAAGACTGCTATAATAACAAACAAAATCATCATAATCCATGAACGATCAATCAGGTAATTTAATTTATGACCATTGAACCCTAAGAATTTACATTTTACTCGAATTCACCAACCAATCTAGTAACAGCTAAATCAGGGCATACACAATCAGGAAAATTAGGTTGAAATGGAAGCAACATAAAGAACAATGTTGTGTTCCTGTGTTTAAAGAAGATAGAAAAATAAAGCATAACTGAATCAAATACCTGAATATGTATGATCGATAAGAGCCCATGTTTGAATCGATATGATCGAGATTTGGGGGATTTAAAAACTGCGTGGGAGTGCCGTTGCATTATACTATTGATGGTAATTGATTGTTAACGGCTGCCAGAAATTCATTTATAACGTCGTCGTCTGAGATGAATGTTTCCCCGGAGGACTCCCTTATTTAATTTAGCAAATTTGGCAAATTACCATTGTGTCCATCTCAAATGTTTTATATGTAATATAGATATAGATTATACGCATATGCAGGTTATCGTTTGAACTGGTTGCAGAATTTGGTGAAGAATTTTGGATTGCTTACGTAAAAAGAATAAATCAAGACTTAGATTTGTATTTGTTGTTTTGTTTAATTAGTTGTACTTTGTTATTTTAATATTTAATTAAATTAAATAAATATTGTCACCTCTAATTATTGTATGATAGTACATTGAGAGCTGTGAGCAATCAGCCCAGGCATTTCCGACTTAGGTTGGGGTGTGACAGAAATCATTGTCACTTGATCGGACGCCGGCCACTACAATATGATGTGACTATAATGGTGGACCTCTACGAATGCGATAAATAAAGACAAATGAGGATGTGAAATTGTTAAACCCTTTGGGATTTAACGCCAAGGGTTCTTAGTTAAATAATATATTATTAATTAATTATACATGATATAACACGAATAATGGATTTGGGGTTTTGATGTGATTTGAATTATGGTAGTGATTAGAATGCTATTGATTAAGCGAATTATTATTATTATTATTATTATTGAAGAATCAATTTTATTATTTATAATATATTAATAAGAAACATTACTTTTATTAATTACAAAATATCATCAACTTATACTTAATATCAAATATACTTATAATAATACTATTTAATTAAGTAATTAAATACACAAATTAAATAAAATGATTTGATTGTGTAACATCCCGAAATTTCCAAAATAATATTGTATTACTTAATAATAGAGGGAAAGTTTACTCGGGTTATCGGGAAATAAATAAATAGAGTAGGAGTTGGTATGGGTTGGGCTAGTGTTGGGTAATGGATATGGGTTATGGACTTGGGTTATGAAAGAAGGAAGGAGAGTCCATGGGCTTAAGCCCATGATCCCTAAATATAAATACCATTAATCACCATTTAATCCTCATTCTCACATATTCCATACACCACCAAAACACACACAACACCATCTTATAACCCGAACCAAGATCCGAAGGCGAAAACCCGAGCTTGTTAGTGCTGGAACGTCGTGACGGACCAAAACAACATCAAGGCTTAACCGGGTTCGTAGTTCGACTCGTTCAAGGTACGTTTATAGTTAGAAATCGTTCGTATAGGTTCGGTTTGATTTGGGAAATCATAGATCTGTGTTAGTTTGTTATAAACGAACCTAAAACAACAAATATTACTGGAATTGATTAGCATTTGATAGGTTAATTGTTAACCTAAAGGAACCTGTAACCTATATGCCTAAATCGCACCCCTTAAACATCGATGTTAGGCCGATTGGATGGTTGGGGTTTGTAGGCGCTGGTCAGACGATTACGTGGATACCTAAATCGAGTTATTTGGTTAAGAAACGAAGATGATTAAAGACGAACAGTAGCTGCAGCCGACAACTTCGCCTGCAAGCTAAGTTCGCCTGATGAACTTCGCCTGCAAGCTAAGTTCGCCTGATGACAACTTCGCCTAAAAGCTAAGTTCGCCTGATGTCAACTTCGCCTAAAAGCTAAGTTCGCCTGATGACAACTTCGCCTAAAAGCTAAGTTCGTCTAAGGGTCAACTTCGCCTAAAGCTAAGTTCGCTTAAGGGTTAACTTCGCCTAAAGCTAAGTTCGCCTAAGGTTTAACTTCGCCTAAAGTCGAGTTCGATTAGAAAATAAATTAAAACGATAAGTAAAAGTAATCTAATACTAGGCCACCAGATTAAATCAGGCGAGTATTGATACGTGTAACTTATACAGTCAGCCGAGCTCAGTTAAAGAAGGGATTTACAACTATCGGAGGAAGAAGCAGAGTTCAGGTGAGTTTCTAGCCCCATTTCCTTGTTATGTTTTCGGGGCTGTGTGCATACTCGATGTGAAGTGTGAATACACTTACCTTAAGTGGTAAGTGTATGCTATAGATGTTATACGAGGTAGCTATTATATAATACTTGTTGGTGCGTGAACGATCTTCGGATATTGCACGCATCGCCAAGGACAGTGATTGCCAAGTGGTTATTAGTGTGTATGTATGCTATGATGTGACTTGCTTATTATGTAAATGATATGAAGCATGTTGTAGATAAGTAGAGGTAGAGCGTGTTAGAAGTGGCAAGGGTGTAGTAAGAGTGATAGTGGCATGACGATAGTACGTGGTAGGGTAAGCCTATACGTGACTACGTCATTAAAGTGGCAAAGTGGCATAACGTTAAACGTTATTAAAGTGGCAAAGTGGCATAACGTTATACGTTATTAAAGTGGCAAAGTGGTAAGGTGGTAGGTGTAAATAAGAGGCTAAGTGGTAAGGTAAGCAGGTTAGATAGTGGACTACGTGTCTTCGGATACGTATATGATGCATATAGTGGTTGTATGATAAGTTGCTTGATTAACTAGAACTCACTCAGCGTAGCTGACTTTTAGTATACACGCAGGTGAGTAGGAGGAGGCATCTCGCTTGAGGAGACACGTGGCACTGAATAAGAGGCTGGCATCGGAAGACTCAAGATGTTTAAGTTTAATGTTTCGTTTATTTTGAAAGGCAAAATGATATTTTAAGACAAGACGTGTTTTGATATGAAATGTTTTAAGAAAGTTTTTATATTCCGCGAAAGTTTTAATGAACTCTGATTTGTAAGAACTGTGTTTATGAGTAAATCCGACGCGAAAGTAGGGCTACCGGGTTCGGGGCCTTACAAGTTGGTATCAGAGCATAAGTTCGAGAGATTTAAGCATCCTACATGCTTAGACTCGAACAGAGAATGGGATTTAAAATGAGAAAGAAAGAAGATGCCAGTTCAAGATAGCCATGTGTCACTCAAGCAAGCTCAGTAAAGGTAAAGTGTATGGTAAATGGTGTATGTTAATGTTGGCTTATTTGCTAAATGAAGAATGAGTGCAGGTTAGGGATAGGATTAATTGATCTTAACTGATTAACTGTTTAAGAGTATAAACAATCACAAGTGAAATCATGAAGGGAAGTATGTAGAACCTGAGGAGTAACGCAAATAGTTAATTACACTTGATCAACGTCATTAACTACTTACCTTACGAATCATGTACTAAATAATTCCTAGAGTGATAACATTTGTGTTTCCTTAGAGATAAGATAGATGACTGTTACAAAAGAGGCGGACACGAGAAGAATCTGAGGCAGAGCGATATACGAAAACAACATGACTCCAACTGCAAAAAGTAATGAAGAAGTCACGCTTGGAGCTTGTAGTCAGATATGCTAAGAGAATTGCCAAACTGTCACAAAAGCATCAAAGGAAGCCCTTGGAAAGACGAGACGAGACTTGAGACATCGAGAGCCTCATGGACAAGCTACCTTAAATAGCTAAAACACATGACCACCATTCGATGGCTGCAAAGTCGGGAGTAAGAAGGATAACCCAGAAAGCAAAGGCGATTCAATAAAGTGTGTAAATATAAGAAGTTTTCCTTTTATAGGGAATAAGTTAGGTTTCGGGGACGAAACCTCTTTAAGGAGGGAAGACTTGTAACATCCCGAAATTTCCAAAATAATATTGTATTACTTAATAATAGAGGGAAAGTTTACTCGGGTTATCGGGAAATAAATAAATAGAGTAGGAGTTGGTATGGGTCGGGCTAGTGTTGGGTAATGGATATGGGTTATGGACTTGGGTTATGAAAGAAGGAAGGAGAGTCCATGGGCATAAGCCCATGATCCCTAAATATAAATACCATTAATCACCATTTAATCCTCATTCTCACATATTCCATACACCACCAAAACACACACAACACCATCTTATAACCCGAACCAAGATCCGAAGGCGAAAACCCGAGCTTGTTAGTGCTGGAACGTCGTGACGGACCAAAACAACATCAAGGCTTAACCGGGTTCGTAGTTTGACTCGTTCAAGGTACGTTTATAGTTAGAAATCGTTCGTATAGGTTCGGTTTGATTTGGGAAATCATAGATCTGTGTTAGTTGGTTATAAACGAACCTAAAGCAACAAATATTACTGGAATTGATTAGCATTTGATAGGTTAATTGTTAACCTAAAGGAACCCGTAACCTATATGCCTAAATCGCACCCCTTAAACATCGATGTTAGGCCGATTGGATGGTTGGGGTTTGTAGGCGCTGGTCAGACGATTACGTGGATACCTAAATCGAGTTATTTGGTTAAGAAACGAAGATGATTAAGGACGAACAGTAGCTGCAGCCGACAACTTCGCCTGCAAGCTAAGTTCGCCTGATGAACTTCGCCTGCAAGCTAAGTTCGCCTGATGACAACTTCGCCTAAAAGCTAAGTTCGCCTGATGACAACTTCGCCTAAAAGCTAAGTTCGCCTGATGACAACTTCGCCTAAAAGCTAAGTTCGCCTAAGGGTTAACTTCGCCTAAAGCTAAAGTTCGCTTAAGGGTTAACTTCGCCTAAAGCTAAGTTCGCCTAAGGTTTAACTTCGCCTAAAGTCGAGTTCGATTAGAAAATAAATTAAAACGATAAGTAAAAGTAATCTAATACTAGGCCACCAGATTAAATCAGGAGAGTATTGATACGTGTAACTTATACAGTCAGCCGAGCTCAGTTAAAGAAGGGATTTACAACTATCGGAGGAAGAAGCAGAGTTCAGGTGAGTTTCTAGCCCCATTTCCTTGTTATGTTTTCGGGGCTGTGTGCATACTCGATGTGAAGTGTGAATACACTTACCTTAAGTGGTAAGTGTATGCTATAGATGTTATACGAGGTAGCTATTATATAATACTTGTTGGTGCGTGAACGATCTTCGGATATTGCACGCATCGCCAAGGACAGTGATTGCCAAGTGGTTATTAGTGTGTATGTATGCTATGATGTGACTTGCTTATTATGTAAATGATATGAAGCATGTTGTAGATAAGTAGAGGTAGAGCGTGTTAGAAGTGGCAAGGGTGTAGTAAGAGTGATAGTGGCATGACGATAGTACGTGGTAGGGTAAGCCTATACGTGACTACGTCATTAAAGTGGCAAAGTGGCATAACGTTATACGTTATTAAAGTGGCAAAGTGGTAAGGTGGTAGGTGTAAATAAGAGGCTAAGTGGTAAGGTAAGCAGGTTAGATAGTGGACTACGTGTCTTCGGATACGTATATGATTCATGTAGTGGTTGTATGATAAGTTGCTTGATTAACTAGAACTCACTCAGCGTAGCTGAATTTTAGTATGCACGTAGGTGAGTAGGAGGAGGCATCTCGCTTGAGGAGACACGTGGCACTGAATAAGAGGCTGGCATCGGAAGACTCAAGATGTTTAAGTTTAATGTTTCGTTTATTTTGAAAGGCAAAATGATGTTTTAAGACAAGACGTGTTTTGATATGAAATGTTTTAAGAAAGTTTTTATATTCCGCGAAAGTTTTAATAAACTCTGATTTGTAAGAACTGTGTTTATGAGTAAATCCGACGCGAAAGTAGGGCTACCGGGTTCGAGGCCTTACAGATTGAATATAAATTGAGATATAATATCTGAGTAAATATGATATAAATATATAAATATTTTAAACAAATAATTATATCACAAATAATTTTAGTAATTATATCAAAATAAATATGCATTTGAATCACTAATGAAGTGTAATGATAAAAATATATCTAACACGTTTTAAATATGTTTGTTATATTTTTGTTTAAAAATAATACACACACACACGCACGCACATATATACATATATATGTATGTATGTATGTATACACACGAGTTTGTAAAGATGTTCAACGATGAGGAAACATGAATTAAAAGTGTCGGGTTTTTAAATAAAAATAAGGTTTATTATTTAATATATACTTATAATATATATATATACACACACACACATATATGAAAACTTGTAACAGAACTAATTGATAAGAAACGTAAACTCTAAGATGTCAGTTTAATATAATAATGTTTACTAATATTTAATAATAATTATAGTTAGTTAAAAAAATCATTTAAAACCTTAAATTAATTAACAAAAATAAAGTATCCAAAACTGGGCTGGCTTGGGTTTGAACCTGCGCCCCAGGCCGGCTCAGTACATGAACACACGCACACCAAACTAGCTGAGCTGGGGTGTCACTTGAGTAAAGAATGAAAATAATAACTTAAATGTAGAACTGATTAAACCCCATATGATATAAGAACCCTAAAATCTGAAATTGATAAATTCGATTGATGTTCGTCCGATTAATCTTAGGGTTAACGTAATTCTGATTAAGACGATCATGTAAAAACTATTAATTACATGAAACGATGGTGTATAGAAGGGTTAATTGAGTGAACTGCAGCTGGCATAAAACGCGAACATGAATCAAATTAACAGGCTATTTCATTGTAATTAATTTTAGGGTTACGACTCGCAATGGCCAAAGGAAGATGTATACTCATTTAATTGAATTGTTATCAACTGTTAAAGGTATCATGATATGGTGATAAACAACGGGTTAGTTAATATCTCAATTCGTATCTCATTGATCTTGTTTCCAAATTCGTTGTGTGGGTAAAGTTAGTAATACACGTAATAACGATCTTTCGAGATCAATTCTAATATTATAATTAGAGTTAAGGATCAAGAAAACCATCAGGTTACGGGTCAAATACGGATCCGGATAATGGGTTTGGGTTTGGATTAGTAATAATATAAAAGGTTTATGCAGATTTGCAATTTAGTCCTTGAAGTTCTAAGATGGAAACAAAAAGAGTTAAAACTAAGGTTTAGGGGTGAAAATGTATATATCTCAAAGTTATATTAGAAAAATAATTAGATGTAATAAACAATAATAATAAAATAATATTAGCTCACTAAATGCGAAGTGTTGATTAAAATTACCGAAAACAATAACAGGTCGAGTATTGGTATTTAATATAATACATGATAACCCGAGTTGTTACGATATTAAGCAATTATCTTACATAATGATATTTTAAACTTCCGTTTATTGTGTAAAAAAAAGATTAAAAAAAAGTAGTAGTCAAATTACATGACATAAATCTGGTCCTAAAAAATAATAAGATTCATCAATAAGGATTCGAATTAGAGCATAACTCAAGAACAAAATATACTTTAAATCAAGTACATATGATAGAGTTTGAAAAAAATCAATTTACTAGCTATAAAGGGCAGTTTATTCAAATTCATAATAAAAATATAACTAGAGCTATTAAATTCTTACAGGATCGACACCTTTGATGTTTGCCCCGGCATAAAAGTTTTCTAAAGTTGAACGATATTATTATTTTCAATAACATCAGATAAATAAAAATAATAAATCGAAATAAGTTTTCAAGTAAAACCGGAACATTGGAAATTTATTTTTTAATACAAAAGGTCTTATAATTAAATTATAAACAACTAGTTTGATCATCCCGTGTTACGGGGTTTATTCAAGTTTTTGTTTTAATCGTTTTGCTAATTTATGATCATTAATATTGTTTTAACGTAGTTTAGTTTTAATTTAATACATATATATTAGTTTGTTATTATATTTTTTAGCGTTTGAGTTTTTTCAATTGAGATGTGTAGGTTTTTTAGATTTTTAACGAACAAACATAAACATACACGAGCATGTTGATTTTTTTTGAATGAACAAACATGAACACAAATATTTGTCTAATGAAAAAGGGGATGTTAATGTAATTGACAATGGTGGGTAGTACCGGAAGTTAACCGGCGATGAAGATGGTAGACCAGCATCAGTAAACATGTAAAGGAGATAAATTAAAATAGGTTTAATGATAGTGTTTGCCAATAAATGAGATTTTATAATCCATTTAAGGGCTATTAGGGTTTGGTAAGACCCATAACCCATGTAAGTTATTCTTTGATGATTAAGAAGTTATTTCACAAATAAATGAGATGTTATAACTCGTTTAGGAGTTATCTGGGTTTTATCGAGACTCATGACCAGCGAAAATTATTGTTTGATTATGAAAGAGTTTCACAAATAAATGAGATATTATAACTCAAAGACTATCCGGGTTTGGTAAGACCCATACCCGTGAATTCGAGTCAAATGGATGAGAAGTCTCTATTTACAAATTAAACAATCTGGTGGCTGTAGAGAATAGGGAAAACAACCTGAGAGCAACACATAGGATTTCAATTTATCTATAAAAATTAAAAACATACTCAATTCAATTTAAAGTTGTTTCCTCATGGCCGCCTTTAACTTATTATTGTTTGGATTACATTAATATTAATCTAAATAATTTAAAATACAGATGCTTTGATACTGTTTTTCAAATTGAATCTTCAAATTGATTAAAGGCATTTTCCTTTTAATTTGATGCATGACAGTTAACGTTTGATCATCCACATTCATAAGAATCTTTTAAAAAAACCTCTTTCCTTTCAGTTTATATATACACAACAAAATAAAAATGATTCGCTGCACCAAAAACATACATTTGGATCACGTGTTTGGGTTTTTGTTACGAATCAAGTTCAAGCTATCTCAACACCCGAAATCTTTAAGTTCTATTCTAGTTCTACATCTTTCGTTCAAAACAAAAGGGAAGCGGCGGTTCAAAATTTCCCATACATATTTATGGAATAAACAAGAATACATCTGTAAACAAAGAACTAATAAAATGATTTCTCAAATAAACAAAGTCAAAACAAAAGAGTATAAAGTTTATGGAATAAACAGAATACATCTATAACTTATAACCAAGCCAAGATCACTAATAAAGATTACTAGTATTGCAAAGATATATATTTCTTCAATAAAAAATCTCGAGGACAAGATTTTAATAAAGGTGGGGAGGATATAAAACCCGCCAAAATTTCAAAATAAAAATGTCAATTATTAAAAATTAAAGGGACAAAAGGTAATAACTGACATAAAAAGTGAGAGTAAATATACACTACAAATGAGTTATTTTTAGTTGGTATTCGAATATTGTAACTAGAGCTTTTAACAAAATAATTAACTACTAACATGTGAGACGTGTAAGCGAACATTCATAATTATTGTTAATATATATATATATATCTCAAAAGCAACTTAGAAATGTAAAAGAAGAAAAAATTAAAAACATACACAAAAATGGTGTGACACCAAGCCACTAAACATAATAGAATTATTGATTTAATACCATAATAAAATCTATATGGTAATTTTGTCATGTAACTTTGAAGGAGTAGAAAATAAAAAAGAAATTAAATAACCCTTCATGATGAAGGAATTGACTAGTGAATCAACATATAGAGGGGGGAATGTATGGCTAAAGATCAAGTTCAAAAGGGCGAGGGGTGTCGGTTTTTAGAAAGACCATACTTCGTCCCAAAGTAATCAACAGATAGAAATGTAAACTCTGGTTAGTACTAGCTTTAAAGGAGTATTTATGGCTAATCTTGAAAGTAATAGAATTCACAGAATTCGTCAACCAACCACAAGTCTGAACCTTTATTAAAGACCAGGCTCTTTTCAAAGTCACCGTAAAGGGGTTCCAGAATATAAACGCTCCGATGATCGGGGCATTAGCTGGTGAGCATTGATTTGAAATATTAATGGTGTTAGGTCACGTTGAAACTCTGATACAAACCACGAGTCGAGTCTGTCCAATTCTATAACCGGTATGTCCCGTTCCATGTCCATTCGTTGGTCACCAGCGTCTAGGATCGATCAGTTATATGGGTTCTCTTATCTATATGATGATTCTAAAATCCCTATTACTAGTATACCTTTAGTTAATCCCTGTAGTGTCTTTTCTAAACCCCAAAATTCTCTTTCTAAAAGAGTAAAAAAAAAATTAGTCCAAACCCCAACCCAGGTGTAAAGGAATATGTTCAAACCTCCAAGTTTGATTCAAACCAGCTTCCAGCCAGGACCTCCGAACACCCAGTAACCCTATGCCTTCCCCCAGATCTTCCAAGGATCTGCCTAGCACAAGGCTTTACCCACATCCACTTCGGTGCAGTAAGGTTAGCCCTTACTTTCCACGGTAGAAAAGGTCTACCAGCGTTCTCTCGGATCGCCCTAGTCGATTCCAGGTTGGTAGAATATCTACACTCCTGTATTGGTACTATTGAAACCACGTTGAACGTCGGCAAAGTGTTTCTCACCTTCTACCCAAACTTCGACATGCCTCTCAATGATCCATCACTGTTAACCGCCTTGAAAGCCCAGATTCATATAGGAGGTGCCCAACAGGTTAACATCTTTCAAGCAACCTTCCACTATCAGATGGCGTACATAGTCGAAAACCATTGTTTGGACATCATGGTTCCCGGGCATGACAATTCAGGTGACGCGTTGCTCATCAATATCGACTCTAACGCCGTGCCAACAGTAACATATGTTCCTAAGCAGCTATCAAGAGAAGAGCTTCTCAAGCTCCTCCCAAAAAAAAGGTGGTTCTAAGAAGGACAAGCTGGTCAAAGATTACATCATAATGAATCATCAGAACTCGGAAATGAAAATTCCGTGACAATTGTCGATCAGCCATTACCAGCTAGTGGTCCATTACCAGCTAGTGTCCCAGACATTATCTCCTACCCTGATGAAGAAGAAGATGATAATCTTGAGGTTCCAAAGCCAGAAACAGATTTGGAACCATGTTACATGACAAAACCACACTCCCATAAGAAGACCCATAAAAACAAAATAGAAGTACCAGAACCAATTGCCAAGACCTATCTCCTTACTAGTATATATGACAGGCCAATCCCGGTTATTGCATTCTTTGACACTAGATCTGCAGCTTCTGTCTTAAACCCAAATATTCTCCCTGATGAGTAATGGGAACCGCACCATCAAGGATTCGTGGCAGCAAATGGTGAATCATTTGTAATCACCAAGAAAAGCGTTCCAATACACCTACGAATCGTCCCCACGTGTACAATCAAACACAGGTTCCTAGGTTCAGATGGCCATGGAAAAGATCTCTTATCAGGATTTGATGTCTTCCACCAATTAAGAGACTTAAGGTACGGAATAGGACTCAGATACAAGAGGTTTATGAAGCCCTGGAGAATCATCCCAAGAATGTATGTGGTTTCCTATTTTGCTCCTATAGAAGCAATAAAATATAAAATCTTTCAAACATCTTATGCAAATAGCCATACGGAATTTCTCAAAAAGCACAGCTCCCTATTATGGCTAAACGAATCGTTCTTCGTCGCCCTTCCATTCAAGAAAAATGAAAATATAAACCCTACAAGAGCAAGTCATCCAGAAAATGAATCCCGACCACACGAATTTAGCTATCCAAGAATGCCAATAATTAGTAAACCAAGATCTTATTGAACCAACAACATCCCCATGGGCGTGTGAAGCATTTTATGTTAACTAAAGAAGTGAGCAAGTTAGAGGAAAGTTAAGACTGGTTACCAACTACCAGCCACTAAACCATTTCCTGGCAGATGAAAAACTCCCACTCCCTAAAAAAAAGACGTTGTTCCAGTCATTGGTAAATGTAGGAGTTCTGTCAAAGTTTGATCTCAATGCTGGCTTCTGGTAACTAGGAATAAAATAAAAAAAAAGATAGACCAAAAACTGCATTTTGTCTTCCAAAAGGCAATGATACGCATTTTTGAGCCAAAGTTGCTACAAAAGTTTCAATCCATTGTTCAGAAGTACGGGATTATGCTATCAGAAAAAAATGGAGGTCGGAGTTAATTCCATCGAATTGCTCGGCATGAGAATTACCGAAGGCAAGTATCAAACACAACCACACATTGCCAAAGAGCTCCACCAATTTCCAGACAAACCTACATTACAAAAGGAAACCCAACCATTCCTTGGGGTTAGTCAATTATATGGCAGACTTCTTGCCTAAGTTGTCTGTTCATATAGCTCACCTCTTCCCCATGCTAAAAAAGAACCCTCCCACTTAGACCGAAAGCTAGAAACAAGTGGGCAGACGAATAAAGGACGGTCTTGGAACGAAATCTATTTCTATTTTTATGTGCTTAATGTGTCTTTAAGAATAAAGCTTAATCACTCTTAAAGTGATTTTAGCAAGTAGCTTATGTATAACATTCCTTTCTTCTTAGGAGGGACTTTGGGTGATGAAGGACTGGCTGGTTTTGGTGTTGGTTGTGGTGGTGAGTGGTGAGTCACCATTAAGGACATAGTAGTAAAACTTGCCCCATGGTTCACCGAGAAGACCAACAGCTGGATCTCTTGATTCATATCTCTTCCTTAGAGACCTTTGGGATCCTTTCATCTTCTTATGATCATATTCATCGTATTCAACCCTGTCTGCTTCGTCTAAGCATGATTGGCAGTTGCACACGTCATACGGGAAATGTTCTATCGAGGCTGGAGTCTTTACAGGCTGCATCAGGTACATCGTAGAGAAAACATTTTGTTTATCTTCCTTCTTGAACTTGAGTTTGAAAAGACCATCCTGGTGTCGGACAAAGTCTGGAGCTGCCGTTGTCTGGACGGGAGCCTGATGGATCTGTTTGTAATCAGCTATCCATTTTTCTGGAAGGAGTTTAAGAAGCTCTTCTCTGGATAGCTGCTTAGGAACATAGGTTACTGTAGGCACGACGTTGGAGTCGATGTCGATGAACAACGCGTCACCTGTATTGTCATGCCCGGGAACCATGATGTCCAAACAGTGGTTTTGGACTCTGTATGCCATCTGATAGTGGAAGGTTGCTTGAAAGGTGTTAACCTGTTGGGCACCTCTGATATGAATCTGGGCTTTCAAGGCGGTTAATAGTGATGAATCATTGAGAGGAATGTTGAAGTTCGGGTAGAAGGTGACAAACATTGTGTCGGCATTCAACGTGGTTTGAATAGTAGCAAAATAGGCATGTTGGTATTCTACCAAGCTGGAACGACTAGGGCAATCTAGGAGAACGCTGGTAGACCCTTTCTACCATGGAAGGTCAGCGCTAACCTTACTACACCGAAGTGGATGTAGGTAAAGCCTTGTGCTTGTTAGATCCTTGGAAGATATGGAGGGAGGGATAGGGTTACAAGGTGTTAGCAGGTTGTGGCTGGAAGCTGGTGTGAATAGAACTTAGAGGTTTGAACATACTCCTTGACACTTGGGTTGGGGTCTGGACTAATTATTTTTTTGACTCTTTTAGAAAGAGAATTTTGGGGTTTAGAAAAGACACTATAAGAAATAACTAAAGGCATACTAGAAATAGGGATTTTATAATCATCAAATAAATAAGAGAACTCATATAACTGATCAATCCTAGATGCTGGAGACTGACGACTGGACATGGAACGGGACAGACCGGACACAGAACGGGACAGACTCGACTCGTGCTTCATATCTGAAGGAACGATCCCTATTATGCTACAAGACGCTCCTCACGATCATTATGAAAAAGAATGGTTTGTTCATGAAAGGAATTATGTTCCATCCTGATTATCCATTCATGAACATCTTCCATATCAGAGACCTTTATAGCCTACCTAAAGAAGCTTTATGCTTTTTCCAGTATCTATTTGAGTCTCACACAATTGCCATGTCCTTCAATTTAGAGGAGATTCTCCCTTACTTAATCATTTTCAATGTGAAAAAATGTCAAAAGAAGCTACAGATTGTTCACCCTGCTACAATGGTTCCTCACCCCACAACAATGGATTGAAGAAATTACATTCTCAAAGAAAAAAATATTGTGTTGTGTATTTCAGAAGACCAGGATGTTATATTCCTCCATCAAGCAATACATATGGGTAGTCATTGGTTTTACATGCCCCTTATTGTTTCACACACTCATGTTCAAACATAAAGCCTTCCAGCCCTAATTACAAATTCTGTGCTACAAAAGAATATGCAAATACACGGATATGTCTCGCTCATGCATACAATGTCTCACCAGAATCTATACCAGCAAACGTACTTAACGGGGAAGATCTTTGGGATAATGACAATCCGTATTCCAAAATATGGAAGGTAGTTCAGAGCCAATATACAGAGGCCCACCTTGTTGATGGAGATTATTTTAATCCTTATGAAGATGACCCGTCACACCCAGACTCCCGTTGGAAGTAGAAATATCTGAGAAGAAGAAGTTCCCTTAAATCTATCTCTATTTTTATGTGCTTAATGTGTGTTTAAGAATAAAGCTTAATCACTCTTAAAGTGATTTTATCAAGTAGGTTATGTATTAAAATATCTAGTGTTGTGTGATGTAAGCCATGATGTAATTTGCTAGTGTGATGTAAGCAATGATGTCATGGACACCCTTCATTGGCCTATAAAAGGAGGGTTCCCCCAAGTGTATCTCTCATCCTTGGAAAGAAATATAATCTTCTTCGTATATATTTCTCTCTAACCTCTCTCTACTTTCTCTCTCTAAAACTCCTTTGAGTCTTTTCCCCATTTATATTATCCGGTGGGTTGTTCGAGTGTTCTCTCGAGTCTAGAAAGCCTAGCACTTGAGGTTTAGAAGATTTCCAAGCCGAGCTCCACCCTGTGTCTTGAGGTTCATACTGGTCTTTATTAAAGACGCAGCGATTTCCATGCCATGCTTAGTCTTGTGTCTCGAGGTTCTTACTGGTCTTCCTGAAGATCAGCCATACACTCCCTCCTTCTATCGAAGTATGGTATCAATAGTACGAGGACTCATCTTTGCATTTTATTCTGAGATACTTGTCATCACAAGATGAACCAAGGCTTCTTCCTGTTCTTTCAAACTCTACTGAGAACTTTCTTACTTAGGAATTTTCATTTTCTTTTGGCCTTACCTCTTTTCTTGTGAGACTTCTTTCTTCTCGAGGAGTAGTCTTCATTGAAACCATACTTCTTCGTAGTACGTGAGCAATTGCACGAGGACTAATTTTTGCATTTTATTCTTAGATACTTGTCATCACAAGCTGAACCAAGGCTTCTTCCAGTTCTTTCAAACTCTGCTAAGAAATTTCTTTGGTTACAAAGTTTTGAATGAGCATATAGGATCAGCTGGTATAGTTCTGCAAGCGAGACTTGGGAGATTGGGATATTTTTTATTTCTAGGGCTCTGTATGCATCGTTTGAAAATGATTCAGTGAACGAGTTTAGAAAAACCTGTTTGAGGTTTACGTCATCTACAATGTGTAGGCAGTAGAAACATTCAGACATTCTATTATAATGTCTTTCTAGGTCCTTTTGTTTAAAGGAACAAGTCCTCACTTTCAGGAATTCATCTTGTGCTTTCACTGTGAATTCTATTGGGTTTCCCAGAAACTCATTCTGAATTATATTCATGAAGTCTTCTGCCGTCTTGCGTTGTTGGATTTGCATTTTTTAATATTCTCCCAAACTTAGGTACCAGTCTCTGAGTTTTCATTGACATCTTGTTAGGAAACGATTGATGACCATGTCAATGTCGTAATATTGCAATTCTGCATAGAACCATGTTAGCATTTCAACATATCTCTCGCGCCATTGTGATGGCGGGACATCATCAAAGGTGAACTGTTGTTGGGAGTCTGTGTTGGAGAGCACATTTTTACTTGTCTGCGGTTTTGCTCGTAACTCTACATCTTCGATATCAGAGTCAATGTGATTTCGCTCTGTAGGTTCTGGCTGGGTCATGAATAAGTGCTCAAATTCATAATTTGGAGCCGCATCAGAATATTATGACCGGTCTTCAGAGCTGACACGTGATTCATCATCCGAATGACTGATGATCGGGGCATTAGCTGTTGATCGTTGGTGGTCATGTTGGGTCACCTTATAAGCCATCATCATGTTGTCATCTATTATATGCTTGTCTTTCTTAGAACCGCTTGTGGATGGTTTCTGGTTCATGCTACTTGATGAAGCACTGCGGTTTGAGGATGACTATCTTGCTCTAGCTCTGATCTGAGCCTGTTCATTTGCCCATAGGTTCATTGATGATGACGAATCTGACCACGTGTATACAGATAACGGTTGTGGCTCAAAGGTTGTTCTGACAAACGAAGCACTTGGTAGCCTCCTTGGATCATCGACTATTGTTGATGTTCTTTGTTGCTTGTGTTGCCTTTCAAGGTCTACAAGCTGTGCTTTGAGGAACTTCATCTCGGCTTCCTTTTGGACTAGGCTGCTTTGAGTCTGTGGGCCAGGTCTTGAATGGACTATTTGGAGTAATTAATTATGAAGACCAAGCATCTTGGTCCGTACTTCATAGATGATACTCTCCAGGGATTGCATTCTGCCTACCAAGCTTTCTTGGGTTTGGCTGAACCTGTTCTGCTGAACTAGGATAGCTTTGTGAGTGTTGTTCTAGGAATACATTCTCACTTTTCCAGTTGAGTGTGGCTTCTGCAGCAGTAACTTGGCATGAGGATCATGTGTGATTCATAGTACTGAAAGTTGAACTCTCCATCTATGTTTTGGTTTTTTAGATAGGATCTTCGAATGAGGCCAGGGCCAGGAACTCTGTCTGGAGATCTAGGGACGAGGTGGATGGGATAGGTGTGTTGACAAACATTCCTTTATGCTTATGAGGGACTTTGGGTGATGAAGGACTGGCTGGTCTTGGTGTTGGTTGTGGTGGTGAGTCACTGTGAAGGACATAATAGTCAAACTTTTCTGATGGTTCACCGAGAAGACCAACAGCTGGATCTCCTTATTCATATCTCTTCCTTAGAGACCTTTGGGATCCTTTCTTCTTCTTAAGAATATCTTCATCGTATTCAACCCTGTCTGCTTCGACTAAGAATGACTGGAAGTTGCACACGTCATACAGGAACTTTTCTGTCAAGGCTGGAGTCTTTACAGGCTGCATCGTGTAATCGTAGAGAAGACATTTCGTTTATCTTCCTTCTTGAACTTGAGTTAGACAAGACTATCTTAGTGACGAAAGGCCATAAAAGGGGGGTGTAATAAAGACGTGGTCCATTTGGTGGAAAATATAAACTAAATTTGTTCGTGAGTAATTCTAGTATGTCCCAACCTTGGAGATGTTGAAATTTGATTTTCCACGTAAAGACATTATAAGGATTAACTAAAGCTATGTTCTTATTAGTCTTCCTTCAAGGTATGGAAAATCAAATTCCAGAAGTATCAGAGCCTAGTTATGGCTCTGATACCATAAAAGGAGGGAGTGTATGGCTGATCTTCAGGAAGACCAGTAAGAACCTCAGGACACAAGGCGGAGCTCGGCTTGGAAATCTTCTGAACCTCAAGTTCTAGGCTTTCTAGACTCGAGAGGACCCTCAAACAACCCACCAAAAGATATAAAGGAGAAAAAGACTCAAAGGAGTTCTAGAGAGAGAAACAAGAGAAAGCTTAGAGAGAAATATATAAAAAGAAGATATTATTTCTTTCCAAGGATGAGAAATACACTAGGGGAACCCTCCTTTTATAAGCCAAGGAAGGGTGTCCATGACATCATTGCTTACATCACACTAGAAAATTACATCATAGCTTACATCACACAACATTAGATATTTTAATACATAACCTACTTGCTAAAATCACTTTAAGAGTGATTAAGCTTTATTCTTTAACACACATTAAGCACATAAAAATAGAAATAGATTTAAGGGAACTTTTTCTTCTCATATACTTCTACTTCCAATGGGATTCTGGGTGTGACGGGTCATCTTAATAACGATCAAAGTAATCGGCATCAACAAGGTGGGTCTCTGTATATTTGCTATGAACTTTCTTCCATATTGTGGAATACGGATTGTCATTCTCCCAACTTCCTTCCATATTTAGGAATACAGATTGTCATTCTCCCAAAGATCTTCCCCGTTAAGTACGTTTGCTGGTATAGATTCTGGTAAGACATTGTTTGCATAAGCGAGACATATCCATGTATTTGCATATTTTTTTGTATCCCAGTATTTGTAATTAGGGCTAGAAGGCTTTATGTTTGACCATGAGTGTGAAACAATAAGGAGCATGTAAAACCAATGGCACCCCATCTCTACCTGTTGATGGAGGAAATCAATATCCTTGTCTTATGAAATACACAACACAGTAGTTTTTCTTCGAGGATGTAATTTCTTCAATCGACTGATGTGGGGTGAGGAACCATTGCAGCAGGGTGAACATACTTTGGGACGAGTCTGGGTGTGACGAGTCATCTTCATAAGGATTAAAATAATCGCCATCAACAAGGTGGGTCTCTGTATATTGGCTCTGAACTACCTTCCATATTTTGGAATACGGATTGTCATTATCCCAAAGATCTTCCCTGTTAAGTATGCTTGCTGGTATAGATTCTGGTGAGACATTGTATGCATGAGCGAGACATATCCGTGTATCTGTATATTCTTTTGTAGCACAGAATTTGTAATTAGGGCTGGAAGGCTTTATGTTTGAACATGAGTGTGTGAAACAATAAGGGGCATGTAAAACCAATGACTACCCATATGTACTTCTTGATGGAGGAATATAACATCCTGGTCTTCTGAAATACACAACACAATATTTTTTTCTTTGAGAATGTAATTTCATCAATCCACTGTTGTGGGGTGAGGAACCATTGAAGCAGGGTGAACAATCTGTAGCTTCTTTTGACATTTTTTCACATTGAAAATGATTAAGTAAGGGAGAAGCTCCTCTAAATTGAAGGACATGGCAATTGTGTGAGACTCAAATAGATACTGGAAAAAGCATAAAGCTTCTTTAGGTAGGCTATAAAGGTCTCTATAAAGGTCCTTCAAGATATGTTCTGCAATTACTTCTATAATTTCTTTAGGAACGTTCTTGTTTTTGTGTTCTTCTAAAAGTGGGTTTTTTTAGCAGGATGGACCCGGGCTATTCATCGTGAATAAAGTTGGTAAGATATGGGGATGTCTGGTGTGCTGGTGCTGGACCTCTTGATATTCTCTATATTTATAGGCCTTTGGCTTGTAGTCTTTTGGTCTTGATAAGAAGTCTGCAAGGATATTATCATTTCCTTTAATGTGTTTTACTGTGAACGTCCATTGAGTAAACTAATTTTGCCATCTCAGTATATGTGCTTCTGGGAGAATCTTTTGTTTGAACTACAGCATCTTTAGAAAAGCTGACATGTCCATTTCAATAAGAAAATTTTAGCCAGTTAAGTGGAATTGAAAATTTTCGATTCCTTTCTTAACAGCTAAGATTTCTTTATATGTGGAATGGTAATTCTTTTCAAATTCTTTAAATGTGCAACTTTTGTAGCCACATATTATTCTGACACCCTTATCGCCTTCAACAAGTAGGACAGCCACCCAGTACCCATCACTAGCGTTTGTCTTCAAAATTCGTTTGTCTGTTTGTGTAGGAATCTTTAAAGGAAGCATCCTGGCAGCAAGCTCCTTTATTCATCTCACCACTTGTGGCGGGCTTTTGGTCTAAATGGCAGGGTTCTTATACAGCATGGAGAATATGTAGTTGTTTGAACAGACAACTTTGGCAAGAAGTCTGCCATATAATTGACTAACCCAAGGAACTGCTGGGGTTCATTTTATGACGTCAATTTTTCCAGAAATTGGTGGAGATCTTTGGAAATGTGTGGTTGTGGTTGATACTTTCATTCGGTAATTCTCATGCCTAGAAATTCGATGGAATTAACTCCGACCTCCATTTTCTTTTCTGATAGCATAATCCCGTACTTCTGAACAATGGAGTGGAACTTTTGTAGCAACTCTGCATGAGCTTCTTCATCTTCTAAGAATAGTAGGATATTATCAATATAGACCAATGCTATATTGAGGATTGGCTAAAAAATGCGTATCATTGCCTTTTGGAAGACGGAC
Source organism: Bidens hawaiensis (assembly GCF_021521415.1). Classification (NCBI taxonomy): domain Eukaryota; kingdom Viridiplantae; phylum Streptophyta; class Magnoliopsida; order Asterales; family Asteraceae; genus Bidens; species Bidens hawaiensis. The sequence goes on along the minus strand of NW_027501382.1, from coordinate 26,747 downwards.
GGTGCATTCTTTAGCCCAAATGGCATTACTTTCCATTGGTAATGGTGATTTGGAATACATAATGCAGTTTTGGGTCTATCTTCTGGGTTGATTCCTAGTTGCTAGAAGCCAGCTTTGAGATCAAAATTTGACAGAACTTTTGCATTTACAAATGATTGGAAAAACGTCTTTTTTTAGGGAGTGGGAATATGTCATCTGTCAGGAAATGGTTTAGTGGCTAGTAGTTGATAACCAGTCTTAACTTTCCTCTAACTTGTTCACTTCTTTTGTTGACGTAAAATGCATCACACGCCCATGGGGATGTTGTTGGTTCAATAAGATCTTGGTTTACTAATTCTTTGCATTCTTGGATAGCTAAATTCGTGTGGTCTGGATTCATCTCTGGATGACTTTCTCTTGTAGGGTTTATGTCTTCATTTTTCTTGAATGGAAGAGTGAGGAAGAACGATTCGGTTAGCCATAACGGGGAGCTATGCTTTTTGAGAAATTCCGTATGGCTATTTGCACAAGAAGTTTGAATGTTTTTTTGTTTTATTGCTTCAATAGGAGCAAAAGAGGAAACCATAAACATTCTTGTGATGGTGCTCCAGGGCTTCATAAACCTCTTGTATCTGAGTCCTTTTCCGTACCTTAAGTCTCTTAATTGGTGGAGAACATCAAATCCTTACAGGAGATCTTTTCCATAGAAATATGAACCTAGGAACCTGTGTTTGATTGTACACATGGGGTAGATTCGTAGGTGTATTGGAATGCTTTTCTTGATGATTACAAATGACTCACCATTTGCTGCCACGAATACTTGATGTGCGTTTCCCAGTACTCATTAGGGAGAATATTTGGGTTTAAGACCGAAGCTACAGATCCAGTGTCAAAGAATGCAATAACAGGGATTGGCCTGTCATATTTACTGGTAAGGAGATGGATCTTGGCAATTGATTCTGGTACTTCTGTTTTGTTCTTATTGGTCTTCTGATGGGAGTGTGGTTTTGTCATGTAACATGGTTCCAAATCTGTTTCTGGCGTTGGAACCTCAAGATTAGCATCTTCTTCTTCATCAGGGTAGGAGATATTGACTAGGCCATTAGCCGGTAATGGACCACTAGCTGGTAATGGCTGATCGACAATTGTCAAGGAATTTTCATTTCCGAATTGTGGTGATTCTGGATAAGTCATCATCATGATTGTGTTTCCTTGAACCGCTTGTGGATGGTTTCTGATCTGTGCTACTTGATGAAGCACTGCAGTTTGAGGATGACTTTCTTGCTCTAGCTCTTATCTGAGCATGTTCGTTTACCCATAGGTTCATTGATGGTGATGTTTCTGACCACGTGTGTACTGGTAGCGGTTGTGGTTCAAAGGTTTTCTAAAAAACGGAGCACATGGTAGCCTCAATGGATCATCGACCATGGTTTATATTTTTGTAGCTTGTGTTGCCTTTCAAGGTCTACAAGGTGTACTTTGAGAAACTTCATCTCGGCTTCCTTTTGGACTAGGTTGTTTTGAGTCTGTGGGCTAGGTCTTGAATGGACTATCTAGAGTAATTCATTATGAAGACCAAGCATTTTGGTCCATACTTCATAGATGATACTCTCCACATATTTCATTATGCCTACCAAGCTTTCTTGGGTTTGGTTGAACTTGTTCTGCTGTGCTAGGATAATTTTGAGAGCGTTGTTCTAGGCAAAAACTTTCTCACTTTGCCAGTTGAGTGTGGCTTCTGCAGCAGTGATTTGTCTTGAGGATCCTGTGGGATTCATAGTATTGGAAGGTTGAACTTTCTAGCTATGTTTTTCTTTCTGGATAGGATCTTCAAACGAGGCCAGGGCCGGGAACTTTGTATGGAGATCTGGGGATGAGGTGGATGGAATAGGTGTGATGACAAACATTCCTTTCTACTTAGGAGGGACTTTGGGTTGACTGGAAACAAAACAGAATGTTGGGATGACAAAATAGACTTAAGGAAGATTGGAATCTTCTTAACCTCCCTGAAAACGGCTAAGTATTAACATTGGGCACACTTGGACATCCGAGCAAGCTTTTACTTATGCCTAGCAAGGTATTTTGCCTTTCGAGCAGAGTTATCTTCTTGAAGTCTTCCTTAGTGATAATCCGAGCAGGGTTCACTTCGTCTGGCAAGGTATTCTTCAGGTCAAGCATAGTTTGATTACTAGCAAACTCTTGACTTAACCAAGTTATTAAAGCCAAGTGTTTTGGAAGATATAGCAAGGTTTGATTAATAAACAGTAGTCCGAGCATGCTTTGGGAAGTTATACAAGAAACATTCAAAGAACTTTTCCTAGGAAGGTTCAACTCAAGCAAGCTACAGTGTTACCAGCACAAGTCAAACAGTGTTACTAGAACACTTTGGTTTGCTTAATAAGTTATTCTCTAGCAAAGAGTTGAAGGGATTCATTAAGAATAGCTTGCTCGTAGGATCATACCAAGCAAAGTTTGCTATGATCAGGAATATTGAAGTCTGCTAGGTGAGTATTTTCTAAGGAAAATACTCCAAGTAAAGTCTACCCGGAGAACTGTTCCCAAGCACACTTCAGGTTACCAGGTCTACTCAAAGAGGATAAACGACATAAAGTCTACCCGAAGACCTGTTCGACACTTAGTATATTTTGTATTATGATTTCTGAGTATGTATTAATGATTAGGATTTCTAAAAGGAATGACAGCTGTCAGGAGGCGGGCATATAAATAGAATGATCTAGGGAACGCCTCCTAACGGACATAAGACAGACAAATGAAATAATTGACAACGATTTGACGGCTGACATATTCTTACGGATATTCTGCCAAGAATCATATCATTCCTTTTCTTAGAACCCTAATGATTTCCTTTTTGTAATCGACTTACTATTTATGGAAATCTTTGAGTAAATATGTGTGTGTGTGTGTCTTTATTGTGTCCTTCAAGCAACAACTAGTGTGTTATTGATTCCGCCTTTGATACACTATTATTCTTCTCCAATCTAGCCGCGTTGTGAACCTTCTTGTCAACACTCTAAGTGTAGGTTACGACAAATATGGACTGAGTGATCAATCGGGACCGACAAGTGGTATCAAACCTGAGCTCAACTACATTGGTGAAGAATATGTTGCTGATTACTGATTGAATATGTTTGATTTGAAGAAGAAGAAGGGTGACGTCAGCTGAGCACTGTTCCATTGGAAAGTGACGTCAGCAGCTCTGCTATTCTTTGCTCAGATCTGCCTTGTTTTTCGGTTTAAAAGTTTCTTTTTTCCCTAGAAGTTGTTTATTGTTGTTCTTAATCTTGCTTTATTCAGACTTTTTGTTTTCTTTAAAATATTTTACAAAATGTCTGGTTACGAGGAGTAGGAGGTCTCAACTAACAAAATTCCTAGGCTCTATGGACAGGAAAATTATGTTAAGTGGAAAGTTCTCTTTGAGGCTGTTGTTTGCTATAATGATGTGGACATGTGGAATTCCATCAAGAATGGACCATATGTACCTAAAACATGAGCAAATGCAAACCAATCCGTTGGTGATAGGAAGAGGAAAGTTGATGATCGAGCTCTTGTTGTGATCAAATTGGGTCTGTCTTGGGAAATTTTGACCAAGGTTGCACATCATACCACTGCCAAGGCTATGTATGATGCAATTCTTGAAATGTTTCAACGGAATTTGAGTTGAAGAAAATAAAAAAGGCAAGGCTCAAGCAACAGCTTGAAAGATTCAAATATAATGAGGGTGAAAGGTTGAAGTCAGTTCTTGAAAGATATTTGGCAATTGTGAATGATCTCAAAACAATAGACTATGTGATGACTGATTCTAATCTTAACACCAAATTGCTGTCATCTTTGCCTAGGGAGTGGTACACAGCAAGCAAGTTCATCATTCAGAAGCCAAATTTTGATCAACTCAAGCTTGATGATGTGATTTACTTTCTACAAGCTGCAGAATTTGAAATGTTAGAGAATGAAATGATAAAGGAAGAGAAGCCATGTTTCCAGATGACAAATGCACTCATTGCTCCTATGGGAAACTTAACCACCAAAAACCAACAGCAAATACCAATCATTGAAAAACCTACTGAGCTTAGTAGTGATGCACCAAAGGCATTTGTTGGTGGTAGTTCAAGTAACCAAGGAAGCCAATCAAGGTTCAATGTCCAACTCATAGATGATAATGATTCAGCCTTCATGGCTAGTGGACATTTGCCTTATGCTGGAGTAAATGGTGGTCAAGGAAGTGAAACTCAAGCATTGTTTTCTATGTTCACAGACTCATACAATGCTTTTGTAGCAAAGAATATGGTTCACACTAGCATTGTTCAATATGACTTAGAACAGATAGATGAAGATGATCTTGAATATATGGACTTGAAATGGCAAGCTGCAATGCTGGCTCTAAGAAGCAAAAGGCTATATAGCAGGACTGATAGAGCTCTTCTATCAGGGCCAAATGAAAGAATTGGGTTTGATAAGTCAAAGGTCATTTGTTATAACTGCCAACAGCCTGGGCACTTTTCTAGAGAGTGTAATCAGCCAAGAAACTTTCAAGGGAATCAGTATCAGAACGAACAACCAAGAAATCAGAACCAACCAAGAAACACCAACTACAACAACTTCAACAATAACCCCAACTTTAACAACAACTACCAGCAACCTTAAATGAACAATCAGCAGGTAGTACCTCATAACCAAAACTACCAGAGAAACACTAACCAAAACCCTCCAAATGTTTCAAACAACAATAACATAAATAACCAAAACCAGCCTAGAAATCAAGGGAATGTAGCACTTGTTGCTCAACAAGAAGGTGGTTTTGATTGGAGTGATCATGCAGAAGACATAACCAAGGCCAATGTTGCATTCATGGCAAAAGTTGAAAATGAAGCTGGATCTTCTTCTTCACAGGTACATCCAAACTCCACAATTGAATTACTTGAAACAATTGATGCATTGAATGTGAAAGTAGGGAAGTTGGAGAGTGAATACTTTAGAAAACAGAGCATGATAAATGTCTATCAAGCTAGTGATGTGACTTATGATAAAAAAATCAAAAGCCTTGAAGAAGATTGCATGAACAGCTACAGGACTCAGTCAAGGTATGTGACTGAGATTGAAGGACTAAAGGAAATGGTTGTTGAAGAAAAGGTGAGAAATACCACACTACAAGTTGAAGTTGAGTTTCTGAAGAATCTAGTATCCAATGGAAACGTATGTGGTATTTTGAATAAAGTTAAAGAAGAAGACAAAGAAAAATTTGTTCCTCCACCTTTTAACAGTAGCTATTCTCTTAAAGTTGATAAGGAGAAAAGGGAGGCATATGTCAACCAATTCAAAGATGTGTTCAAAGACAAGGAAGATTTCATTGAACATTATGAAAAATTTATTGTTGATGAACAAGGAGAATTTGTTTTGAAAGAAGATGAGAAAGATGAAAAGTCAATTGGTGTGCAAGTTTCTGAAGATGACTTCAATGAAGATGATTTGGACAAGGATGATTTAAGTGACTCCGGTGATCAAGTTTCAAATGAAGAAATCCAAGCTGCAGAAAGAAACAGAAAAATAAAGAAGCCTGACTCAATTGATCAACTTCCATTATTTCCTCCTACTACACCAAAAATGAAAAGACTAAATGAGAAGATGAGAAGAGAACAAGTGTCATTTGACATATGTGAAGGGTCTACAAGAACAAAGGTGGATTACAATGCTGTAAGGCCACCAAGCAGAGAAGTATTGAGAAAAATCAAGAATAACAACGAGAAGAAGCCTAAAAAACATTTGAAAGTGATCAGTTTATTCTAGTATACCCTGTCTTTTCAAGTCAAGAGTTATTTGACATTGGAGTGGTTGAAAATACGGAAGAATATAAGAAAAGGCAATCAAGACATAAAGGAAACTTGGATGAAGAGCCTATGAACTTACAAAAATAATCTTTGTGAAAAGCAAAATTGAAAGAAAGGACATAAAAATTGAAGAGTTTGTGCCTTTCTCAATTGATTTTGATGGTCTAAAGACAAAGAAAACACTTGGGATTGAACAACCTAGACCAGTGAAAGATTCAAAAAGGGAAATGCTCATGAAAGTTTCAAAGGAAAGGTGTGGTGTAAAAAGTGTGAGGAATATGGTCACCACACTGATTCTTGTCATGAAAGATTCAATTTCAAACCATTCCATGTTTCGGATGAAACAAAATTTAGTCAAGATTTTGTATTCTACAAACAGAAGTATGATGAATATTTAGGAAAAGGAAAGGTGTGTGAACAGGAGATAGAGAACAACGATAAGAAGAAGGTTGATGAGGATGTAAAGAAAGATGGGAAGACTAATGAGAAACCAAAGAAGAGTGTGACTGACCAAGTCAAAAGAAACAATCTTCCTATCAAAAATTAAACTGTTGTGTAAAGAAACATGCAGCCATTGAGAATTGTTCCTAATCAGGACTCAAGATCAGTTAAATCTGATGATTCTCAAAAATCACCAAACAATGGGAAGAAAGGGAAGAGGAATGCTTTCTCAAGAAAGAAATCAAAAGAATTGAATGGTGATGAGAAGTTTCTAATGAAAAATGGGTTTGAACCTCATGGATTTCTATGGAAACCAAGAGGTGAAATTCAAGAAGTAAAGAAATTTGATGTGCAAAATTTCTAGCGAGCTTTGTGATTGTTGTTTGAATATGCTGAGAATCTTGTTTCAAGAAAACTTTGATATTTTTGCCAAGCATAGTTCATGATTGTGAATATGATTCTTTGAAATTACAAGTGATATCGAGCAAACTTTGGTTTCCGGGCACACTTTATGTTTCGAGCACACATTGAAATCTTCAAGTGTTTTCTTAACATACTTGGTAATTTCAAAACTATACTTTCCAAGTACACTTTGTGAAAAGAGTCCTTCTCTAGCACACTCTGTATTCTTGAAGTATTTCAAGTATACTTTGCTTCAAAGTATACTTAATTGAATATTTGCTAATTGTTTATGTAATTTCGGGTAAGTTTTGAGTTATTCAGTGAAACGAGCAAGGTTGTTAAAATGAGTTAACCTAGCAAACTTAGGCGAATAAACTTTTCGGGTAAGGTTTACAACAATATGCTTTAACGAGCAAGGTTTCAAATGGGAAAACATTGTCGGACAAGTTTTAAATTGAAAAGATATTTACAAGGATAATGTTACTGTTTGACAGCTATTTACTCTCTAAAAAACAAAAAGCATTTAAAACCCAATTTCAAAAATGCATAAAAGAGTGAGTTAGAGAAATTCTTATCATTTTCATCTCTCACTCCTTCCATTTTCGCTCTCGTTTCAGAAACTCAACCGCCTTAAGTCAATTAACTCTAAATTCCTAACCCTACTTGATCAGCCCACACAATCCGACTCGATAAACATCGATTACGTGTTTTCCGACAATGATTATGTGTATATGGGCATTTAATTTTCATGATTACTAACTCTCTGTTTGTTGTGTAGGTTATAAATTGGTCGAAGCACATATTCTTAATGACATTTTTTCTCTACTTCTTCAAATTATAACTTATAAATATTCAAAGATATGAACTTTATGACTAATATGTGCATTGAATATGTTTTTGTTTGAACATATATGGCGGATGATGAACCGACATATCCATTTGAGCACAAACATAACATGTGTGCTCTACTACAAGTAACTCCTGACAATGAGGAGGTGGCATACATGATCAGGTGGCTACAAAGGTCCAATATTCGATTTTCCTTGATAGAGTGCCCGGTACTTTATAGGAATCATCTTTTGGATTTCTAGCGCTCTGCTGAACTGATAGATGATCAAGATGGTAGGCATTTGGATGCTACCGTTGCAACTCACGAGATACGGGTTACTGAGAGACTGATTTGGAGATGTCTGCAGTTACACGATGATGACCAAAACCCAATAAACTTCAAAACCAGTCATATTTTGAATATTTTTACAAAAACCATGGGTTATCAAGGGAATGTGAAGGAAGGACAGTTCCAGAAAGGAATGTTCCCAAACCTGTATTGGTTTTTTATCCACCACGTCATTCAGGGGTTTCCCCCAAGGAAGGGATCATGGACTCTCATGAGTCGGGATTTGGAGAATGCAACAGTTGCAGTAGTTTATGACCTTCCATTTAATTTCTCAAAGATGATCTTTGAAGGGATGGTCAGTATGTTGCGGAAGCCTAACAAAGAAAAATTATTAGCGTATCCCAAATTCCTCCAAATAATCTTTAACCAAGTGTTACAAGATTTGCCCACTATAGGAACCACTCATGTGCTTCAACATCCTTATGTTTACAAAAGGATTGCTACACTTGCAAGCACAAGCCATTTTAATCCACAGGCTGAGTATGACATACTACCATGGTTAGTTGATCATGATGCTGATATTTTACTTGTACCAGAGTTAACCTCCGAGGAGGAAGAGGAGGATGTGATGAATGTTTATGATGATGATTCTGATGGAGATGGTGGAGAGGGAGGAGATGAAGGAGGAATTGGAGAAAATGTTGTTGATACACAAGTACAGGAGGAGAATATACCTATACCTACACCACCAACCACACCGTTGCTTACACCCCCAGCCACACCACCTTCCTCACCACCCCATGACCAAATAAACCAATCACCACCAATCCAAACACCACCTACACATACTCAAAGCCCACCTGCAATCCATGATCAAAATGAACAAACCTCTGACCAACTCTTAACCCAAACCCAAACCTTTACTCATGAACCAAGCCACAACATTAATGAACCTTATATTCCTCAACCAATAACCACTCACTTATTAAACTTACCATCCACACCAGTTAAATCCCCAGCCCGTTCCCAAACTTTTGAAACTTCACAACATACATCTATACCTTTATTCCAAACACCACCCATCCATACCCCAAGCCCACCCACTGAAACTACCCAAACTCACACTGACATACCTGATCCTTTTCAAGACATACCTATTCAAACTTCTTCCACTAATGATTATCCGTTCAAAAGAAATATGGATTTGATGATAGAATTTGTGGATGTGAGGGGGAGGAATGAAGTCCTGTTGAAGGAAAATGCTAATTTGAAAGAACAATTGGCACAAGCTTTATTGAAAATTCAAGCCCTGGAGGCTGAGGTTGAGAAGACCTCAGTTGTACCAAAATAGGGGGAGAATGTTCAAGTTGCCACTGTTAAAGATGAGGAGATGGTAGATGCTGAGGTTATGATTGAGGATGATGGACTGAAAAACATTTCTAATGTTTATGGTGACAATGATGATAGTGATGAAAGAGGATTTGATGATGAAGGGTATGAAGGAGATAACTCAGATGGAGGTGAGCAAAAATATGATGCTCATGATATATTATCAATGAAAATGTGGTGACTAAGGAAGGAGAAAGGGAGATAGTGAATGAAGATGATGTTGTTATGAATGATCAATCTACTGAAAATATTTTAACAACAAAAGCCATAGCAACTAATGTTGTTGCATCTGATGTATTGACTGATGAAGTAATGGATGAGGGTGCAGCAAAGGTTGTCCAGGATAATGATGATTTGGATACCCTGTATTGAGATTTTGATGAGGATTTGTTAAGAAAGGGGAAGGAAATTATGGCTGATGAAGAAGAATTAAAGAGATTGGAGGATGAGATTGATAATTTTCCTACTCAATCTGAAGAAAAAAGAATAAGAAAAGAAAAAGGGAAAGCTATAGCTGAATCTGATGATGAGGCTGTTGTTACGCAGGATGTAACTGATGAGGATGAAGAGGATGAGAATGTATAGGCTGCCAAAAGGAAGGCCAATATGGTGAGAGAAACAATGGAAAGGGAATTCATTGCCCAAACCATGACTGAAAAAAGAGTTTGCAGAGCAAGAGACCTTAATTGAACAAGCCAATATTGCCAAAACTCTTGATCAGAATGAGGATGATGTTGACCAAGAAGTAATTGAAGTCTTGATAAAGATGAAACAAGATGAGGATGTTGACAATACCTTAGCTTTGGTTATTAGTAAGTTTGCTGAATCAGAAGCTCCACCACTCCTGAAACTACAAATGATGAACCTATCAAGCAGATGGTGCCTGAAGTGACTGGAGAATCTCTAACACAAAAGCTGCCAAGAGATGGGTGAAAGAAGTTGTAGAAGATATGAGAAAAACCCTTCTGCATGGAGCTGTATTAATGATGATAAATATGGAAAGAAGTATTCAAGAAAAAGGTTCAGATTTAATGGTCAAAATGATTATGAAACTGTGAAGAAAAGGGCTAAGAAGGATGATGATCCTGAATATACTGTTGAAAGCCCTAAGGAACACACAAGCCCTGTGATGGATGTTCCTATTCAGGTTGCCATGCCTGATGATGAACCTGATCTTGATGAACCAAAAATTGATGCAGTTGATGACTCATTAGAACAAGATGATGAAACTGAAGTTGAAGAGAGTGCAGAAGATGATAATGTTGATGAAAGTACTGAAGATGTGAATGGTGATGATAGTAATGATGATGATAATGATTATAGACGAGCTGATAAAGCTGAAACTGTTAAAACTATTGTCTCACCTCAAGTTGAAATAACTTATGAACATAGAGAAAATATACAACAAAGTATGGATAAGGCAAGAAGGAATAATCCTTTGGTGATTAGTCTGATAAGACTTGGATATAGTCTTGAGAAGTTGGCTCCTCTATCTAATGAGGAGTTACAAAAGTTGATTGATAAGGAGGATTATGAGATCAGAAAAATGGTTGAAAAGAAAAATGCAGACTCTATGAAGTATATAGAGTATTTGAGAAAACAAGGACTTAATGAGAAAGATCTAATCAGAATGAGTTTTCATGATTTGCAAAGACATTACAATACAACCAGAGAAACAATAGAGAAAGAGGAGAAAGAGAGGTTTACAAGAGAAACAAAGCTAGATGAAAAGATTGATGTTGTGATGAAGAAGTATGGAGGGAAATGTAAGTATTTGATAGAGAAAGGGATGGCTCAAGAGTTGGTTGACAGTTTTAGAAAGGAAAAGGTTGAATCCCACTTTAAAGACTATCAATGAAAGATCAAACAGAAACGTCTTCAAAGAAATCAAGACTTGAATCTCTGGCTGGAAAGAGTAAGATACAAAAGAATAGAAAATGGTAGAATGAGAAATTGGAATCGTTGGATAGATTGATGGAAGCGAAGGGGAGATTAAATGAACTTGAGGGTATGAGTAGAACAGACAAACTGGCTCTACTGATGTCAGAGATGGAAAAGGACAATCTTGAAAGAGCTGAAGCATCAAAACCATATGTCCCTATACAAGTTAAACCAGAACCTGTCAAACACAGAGATCCATGGGAAGATGAATAGATGATTAAGACCCTGAAGAAAGTAATGAAAACAAGGGAATGAAAAAAAATGTTTTTGATATGCTGGGAAAGACTCAATTAAAGGAGTTGTTTTATGAACAAAAGGCTGAATGGGAAAAGTTGCTGGAAAAGCAAGGAAACCCAAGAAGCTTCATAGCTGGACCTGGTGGAGTAAAGTTTGTACCAGTCGGTCAGCTTGGAGATGAAAATTTAATGGATATGATTGGCAGGTTATTCAGAGATGGAGGTGAAAATCTTATAACTCTAATGAATATGCCAGCGGAGATGGTGATCTCCGTATATGAGAAGAAATTTGGATTAGAAAAGGCCACTAAACCCCGGAAAGTTGTTCCAATAAGGCCATCAGCTTCAAGAGTACAAAGTTCGTCAAGAGGACAGAGTTCTGCAACTGGAATCACTCATCAAAGACAAGAAAGGCCACCAACTGATGTGGACCTACCAATTAAGTTTGTAATCGACTTACTATTTATGGAAATCTTTTTAGTAAATCTGTGCGTGTGTGTCTTTATTGTTTCCTTCAAGCAACAACTAGTTTGTTATTGATTCCACCTTTGATACACTATTATTCTTCTGTAATCTAGTCGCGTCGTTAACCTTCTTGTCAACACTCTAAGTGTAGGTTACGACAAAGATGGATTAAGTGATAAATCAGGATCGACACAGAAGTACCAGAACCAATTGCCTAGCACCAGGATGGTCTTGTTCTGGATACCATAGTGTCTTGAGGTTTAGTAAGATCAGCTATATGGAATATATTTCCATATTGTCGGCCTAGTACTTGTGGATCCTTTCCAACTATGTAGGTGACTCACCACCACAACCAACACCAAGACCAGCTAGTCCTTCATCACCCAAAGTCCCTCCTAAGTAAAAAAGTAATGTTTGTCATTACACCTATCCCATCCACCTCGTCCCCATATCTCAAGACAGAATTCTCGGCCCTGGCATCGTTCGAAGATCCTATCCTAAAAAAAAAACATAGCTGGAAAGTTCAACCTTCCAGCACTATAAATCCCACAGGATCCTCAAGCCAGGTTACTTCTGCAGAAGCCACACTCAAATGGTAGAGTGAGAATGTTGTTGCCCAGAACAACGCACTCAAAGCTATCCTAGCTCAGTAGAACAGGTTCAGCCAGACCCAAGAAAGCTTAGTAGGCAGCATGCAATCCCTAGAGAATATCATCTATGAAGTACGGACCAATATGCTTGGTCTTCATAATGAATTACTCCAGATAGTCCATTCAAGACCTGGCCCACAGACACAAAATAGCCTAGTCCAAAAGGAAGCCGAGATGAAGTTCCTCACAGCACGGCTTGTAGACCTTGAAAGGCAACACAAGCAACAAAGATCATCAACCATAGTCGATGATCCATGGAGGCTACCAAGTGCTCCGTTTGTCAGAACAACCTTTGAGCCACAACCGCTACTGGTACACACGTGGTGAAAAACATCACCATCAATGAACCTCTAGGCAAATGAACATGCTCAGATCAGAGCTAGAGCAAGAATGTCATCCTCAAACCATAGTGTTTCATCAAGTAGCACGAACCAGAAACCATCCACAAGCGGTTCTAAGAAAGACAAGCAGATTAGAGATGACAACATGATGATGGCTTATAAGGAGACCCAACATGACCACCAACGATCACCAGCTAATGCCCTGATCATCAGTCATTCTGATGATGAATCATGTGTTAGCTCTGAAGAACGGTCAGAATATTCTGATGTGGCTCCAAATTATGAATTTGAGCACTTATTCATGACACAGCCAGAACCCACAGAGCGAAATCACTTTGACTCTGATATCGAAGATGTAGAGTCACGAACATAACCGTAGACAAGTAAAAATATGTTCTCCAACACGGACTCCAAGCAACATTTCACCTTTGATGACAACCTGCCATCACAATGGCGCGAGAGATATGTTGAAATGCTAACATGATGCTCTGCAGAATTGCAATATTATGACATTGACATGGTCATCAAGCGTTTCCTGACAAGATGTCAAGGAAGACTCAGAGACTGGTACCTAAGTTGAGAGAATATCGACAAATGCAAATCCAATAACGCAAAACGGCAGAAGACTTCATGAATATAATTCACAATTATTTTCTGGGAAACCCAATAGAAGTCACAGTGAAAGCACGAGATGAATTCCTAAAAATGAAGTGTTGTTCCTTTAAACAAAAGGACCTAGAAAGACATTATAATAGAATGTCTAAACGTTTATACTGCCTATATGGTGTAGATGACGTAAACCACAAATTGGTTTTTCTAAACTCGTTCCCTGAATCATTGTCATACGATGCATACAGAGCCCTGGAAATAAAAAATATCCCAATCGCCCAAGTCTCACTTGGAGAACTATACCAGTTGATCCTATATGCTCTTTCAAAACTTTGTAACCAAAGAAAGTTCTTAGCAGGGTTTAAAAGAACTAGAAGAATCCTTGGTTCAGCTTGTGATGACAAGTATCTAAGAATAAAATGAAAAATTTAGTCCTCGTGCAATTGCTCCCGTACTACCAAGAAGTATGGTTTCAATGAAGACTACTCCTCGAGAAGAAAGAAGTCTCACAAGAAAAGAGATAAGGCAGAAAGAAAATGAAAATTCCTAAGTAATATAGTTCTTTGCATAGTTTGAAAGAACTAGAAGAAGCCTTTGTTCAGCTTGTGACGACAAGTATCTCAGAAAAAATGGAAAGAGGAGTCCTCATGCAATTGCTCCCGTACTTCCAAGAAGTATGGTTGCAATGAAGGCTTCTTCTCGAGAAGAAAGAAGTCTCACAAGAAAAGAGATAAGCCACAAAAAAATGGAAATTCCTAAGTAAAAAATCAAACATAGAAAGAAACACAGACAGGTGCTATGTCTGCAACCAAAAAGGACACTTTGCAAGAGCTTGCAAAGACAAGAAGAAAACCCAGCCTTAATTAAGCATATCAACATGGTAGAGCCAATAGATGTCTCTGACTTAGAGTCTCTAAATTCTCTTGATGATGAACCAAAAGAATAGATGATTTACTCCATCAGGTATGATGATTCGAGTAGTGATTCAAGAGCATCAGGTTCAAGCGACTCTAACGATGACGTCAGAGAAATGTACATGCTAACGTCATATCACGACGAAGTCTTCCTTCCCAAAGAAGATAAAGAGAGGCTTCATTTGTACCGACCTTGAAAAATAGTCAAGAACAGTTAATCACTGTATGCGAACTATCAGTAAAGATTCCTGTGGAAACAGAAAGACGAATCTATCAGAAAGATGAAGCCCCAGTCGAAAAAGCAAAAGGAGATTGTCAGAAGGCCACATGTAAAGAAATCTTGAAAGTTAAGGGAAGGATCAAGAAGAGTAGTATCAACCACAAATTTAAATGGAAACGGTCAAAAGTAAAGATTCAAGCATCACCTCAAAAATCTAAATTTTTTTCGCAACCTCTATTATAGGTACAGGGAATCTCTACTGTTCCTCATGACGCGGAGAAAGGCCCGACGGCCTATAAAAGCAAGAACAACTCTTTGATCCAGCATCACCCCATCAAAAAATATTATCATCAGAAAGCCACTGATTAAATGGATAAACCATCCATTCCCAGACAGCCAAACACATCCCCAATCCCTGTAGAAGTTGATAAGCTAATTAGGATAAGCAACCTTGATGTTTCTCAACTAAACTACAAGGCCTTCCTGACCATCACTCTTAAACAACATGGCTCCTTCATGAAAAATTACAGGTTTCACCCAGACTACACTTTTCTCAATATTCTACAAATTGACAATCTGTACCAACTACCAACAGAAGCCTTAGGGTTTTTGTGGTACTTGTTTGAGAGGTTCAAGATAGCCATGTCCTTCAACTCTGAAAAACTCATCACCTACCTGATTACCCATGAGTCAGGATTTATGCCCCCCCCCCAAAAGGACAAATGTGGTTAAACTTCTTAAATGGTTCTACCCAATCAACAAATGGGTGAAGACGTTGCCATCCAAACAAGGAAGACACTGACAGGTGTTGTTTGAAAAACCATGTAATTATATATAGAGTGGCCCACAAAAAAAGAGTGATGACCTGTCCAATATGGTCTATGAGTGGTTTGAAATGAATCCGTCCAGCTACTACTTCAAAGTAAACAACCTGCAGCCATGGCAAGAAATCTGTCGTTACTTCAAAGTAGTTTTTGAAGATATTCCTCCTGAAATCTCAGCAAAAGAAGACGCCTGGACAATCGAAAATCCCTAGACAAAGGAATGAGATCAAGTCATTCTATTACTGGAACAACAAGTGCCCGTTCAATCAAGTCTTTGAGATTGATTTTCCACCTAATGAAGACATATATGCACGTGTGAGAGACCATCAAATCCTGAAGTCAATGCCCCACCAAACGAATACCCTTAACCAAGTTCACCGAATTTCACCATCGAATTCTGTGAAATGACAGAGATGAAGAAACACGTGCCAAAAAAATTCCATTAAGTTGTGTGTTTTTATTTGTGTGCTTAATGTGTGTTTTAGAATAAAGCTTAATCACTCTTAAACTGATTTTAGCAAGTAGGTTATGTATTAAAATATCTAGTGTTGTGTGATGTAAGCCATGATGTAATTTTCTAGTGTGATGTAAGCAATGATGTCATAGACACCCTTCATTGGCCAATAAAATGAGGGTTCCCCGTAGTGTATTTCTCATCATAGGAAAGAAATAAAATCTTTTTCTTATATATTTCTCTCTAAAACTCCTTTGAGTATTTTTCTCTTTTATATTTTCCAGTAGGTTGTTTGAGGGTCCTCTCGAGTCTAGAAAGCCAATCACTTGAGGTTCAGAACGTGGTCAGAAACATCACCATCAATGAACCTCTGGGAAAACGAACATGCTCAGATCAGAGCTAGAGCAAGAAAGTCATCCTCAAACCGCAGTGCTTCATCAATTAGCACAGATCAGAAACTATCCAAAAACGTTTCTAAGAAAGAAAAGTAGGTCATAGATGACATCATGATGATGACTTATCTAGAATCACCACAATTCGAAATGAAAATTCCTTGAAAATTGTCGATCAGCCATTACCAGCTAGTGGTCCATTTCTGACTAGTGGCCCAGTCATTATCTCCTACCCAGATGAACAAGAAGGTGCTAATCTTGAGTTTCCAAAGCCATAAACAGATTTGGAACCATGTTACATGACAAAACCACACCCCCATCAGGAAGACCAGTAAGAACCTCAAGGCACAAGGCGGAGCTCGGCTTGGAAATCTTGTGAACCTCAAGTGCTATGCTTTCTAGACTGGAGATGACCCTCAAACGACCCACTGGAAAAATATAAAAGAGAATAAGACTCAAACAAGTTGTAGAGAGAGAAAGTAGAGAGAGGTTAGAGAGAAACATATAAGAAAGAAGATTTTATTTCTTTCTGAGGATGAGAATTACAGCCATGTTTCATTGTTGATGATTCATATACATAAATTAGTTTTGCTTTATCCTTGGAGAAACAAAAAGCTAGGGAAGTCGGTCCACATAATATACTCACCGCCAACTTTCAATATATATATATATATATACATAAAATATTTAAGACATAAGTCATAGAGAGAAAATAAAACGAATAAAGTTGGAGAATCTAAGAAAATATAATTGAGAAAGAAACTCAGCGATGGGTCACCATTCTTGACGGAGTTGCAACAAAAGTTCTCAGACGATTACATAGCGGTCTTACACCGGAACTGTTACGAACGAGCCGACGAGTCCAAGCTTTGAAGTGCGTTTCATTAAGTTGGAGTCCGGACGCCACTCCATAGTTCCGATGTTTTGTTCCCCGACACCGGACGTGAGTAGAAGTATTGTCCGGACATTTTTAAGCATTATATCCGAATACCCATTTTTAAGGTCCAAGGTAACAAGAAGAATACATCAGTGAAACACTGATCATAACAAAGGTGAATACGTCTAAACTCTTTATAGGCGTGAATACGTCGAAACTCTTTATTGGCGTGAATACGTCCAAACTCTTTAGAACTTTTAAATGGAGTCCTATAAATGATTACATTGTATTACATATCCCTAAAAAACAAAGGAAATTGCTGGCCCTCAGGCTATCGTATACGTTTGTCTAAATCCTTACATATGTGGTAGACGGTGGGCACAAAGCAACACGCCTGATTATGCCTCCGCCACGTTGGGTTGAACCTACGATGTCTGAGTGGGGATAATCTTGTGTATATAGGTAGTAGCTACGATCTAGAACGCTAGCTGCAGTGTTCGTTGAGCGGTTTTGAGTTGAGCTGGAGTTTGTAATATTTGTTCAGACTTTTAGAACTTTATTATTTACTAAGCCATGTTGGACCGAGGCCTACGATGTGTCGAGGATATAATTAAGTATATAAAAAAATTTTATGTCAACGTGTTCACCAGCATGTGTTGCTGACGTATTTTATAAATTATTTTACAGGTAATCAAGAGTAGGTGTTTAATGATTATGGTTAGCCATCATACGATCTGATGTCTTAGATAAAGCTTTTATTATTAAAATTATGTAAGTTATGGTTTTTCATATTTAAACACTTCTGAAACGACTAACGGGTGTTTAATTTCCTCTTTTCGTGTATATTAATATTTTTATTAAGACTTCCGCTTTAAAACCTTATACTTTAATATATGTTCAAAACATGTACCAACTATTAGCCACACTTCTAGGCCCTAAATTGGTGTGTGACGCCAGAGATAAAGTTGCAGGTGTTGCCGTGGTTGTTGACGGTGTTGGCCGGATCTGAAGTTGCAACATCTTCCATGGTGGTTGACGGTGGTATTGCAGCTGAAGTTGTAGGTGTTGTCACACGAGGTGGTGTTTGAAGATGGTGCCACTGTTGTAGCAGAACGAGATTGAAGATGGAGTGGAGGTGGACGGTCGTGTCGGGGGATGTTGAAGATGGGACAGTGAAGGAACGCCTGGTCGATTGTTGCAGATTGATGGTTTTAAATTTGGGTTTAAAGGAAGAGAGTGAAGATCGAGATGAAGCTTTTCAAGGTTGAAGATGTGTATACGTGTTTAAAATATGGAGATGGAAGGCAAGGTTAAAGATAAGGATTATATCTTGTGGCAACGAGTTCCATCCGTTAGATCTCTTTCTTATCAAGGGTCACAAATTAACACTACAGATTCACACAGATTGAAATTTTTAGAGATGACGCCTTTAGGGGTGACAAGTGGCACTAGTGATGAAGCCTGATAGTGTCGCGCTAAAGCTTCATGCCACCGCTAAAATTCATATTTCTTGTAGTGAAAGTTACCAAACAAAATTATTAAAGAAAGAATTATACTATATATTAAATGAAACCTAAATGTTACATTAGAATATTAACTTTTGCAAATTTAATCCCTTAATATTTAAATTAGTCCTTTCAAAGTACTAAACTGTTTTAGGTAAATCCTTAAACATTTTCGTTTGCTAAACTTTGTATACATTAAAATTTCCCCACTCTAAAGTTTTCGTAGTTTTAATACGTTCCCTAATTTGGTATTATACGTGTGTATATTTATTTTTAAGTTTTCGATCTTTTTTAATGGTCACCATACAAAATATTTAGATTTTTTATTGTGCCGTTAAGACATGTTTTTAATGACCACCATACAAAGTTTTTTACATATTTTAGCATGCCATTACGACATGTTTATTTTATATGCGCCGCACCGTTTAAACGAATGTGCGCTCACAATAAAGTATATAAGTTTCAGAAGCGAAATTGTATTCGCAATAGAATATATTTTTTTGTATTGTAATAGCGAGTGTAGTACCATGTCGATACCGTAATGAGCTAAACTGATACCAACCAGGTTTTTTATATATATATTTAGATAAATTTTTATCATTGTTGTATCGAAGTGATAATCGTTAATGTTTTTGTATATCTACATTTAAAAACATGTGCATGATATTGGGTTCCTCCTGCAACGTGCCAAGCGAACACACTATGTAAATTAAATGATAAATGAAATTTAAAAAAAAAACTAAGCGGGTTTAGGTGGCAGAATGTAATCCCTCACTTGGGGTTTGGTGGTAAGATGTTTGGGATTTTCAATGGATACTTAAGTTTAATTCCCACTTGTGTTACTTTCGGTAGATATTGGTGATAAAAAATTTGAGCTAGACCTTGTGTAATGGTTGTCAGTTTGAACCCTGAGCCCACCTGGGTTTTCATCTCATCGTGTGTTACGCCAGAGAATTTTGCACTTGTGGTGGTCCAATAACTGTCAAGTAGCAGCAATCGGTATGGTTTCCTGGAGGAACACCCAATCTAAACTCTAAAAACTAGCATGAGCCCGGTTAAAACAATATAGCTAACCAGAGTGAGACAACAGGGCTTTCCAACTTAGAGAATATGGTAGTGTAAATACAAGAAAGTTGGCCTAATGTAATTTAATATCTTATTTTGATCGTAGTCGAACACTTAAATTTCATAAATAGAATCCAAGCATGCCTTAAAGTCGTTTACTGTACTAAAAAGTAATTTATTTTGCTCAGAGGCGGACCTACTATGGTGGTATGGGGGTCGACCAACCCCCTGTGAGAAAATTTTATTTAGTGTTATATAAGTGTTAAATCTCGACTGACTCTCGTGAAATTTTAACACCGACTCCTGTGAAACTAGTGAGAATGTAACATGAAAAGAAAAGATTAATCTTGAACTTCTGAAAGTTTTTCGGTATCCTATAAAAAGACACCGGAGGTAACAGGTATAAGTGCAAGTCAAGAGATAGAAGAAGGTTTGAAAACTCAAAAGTGGAAATTAATTTTTTGAGATGTGAAAAAAGTTGAATAGTATTAAAGGTATTGTGTTAGTGTAGAGTGAAAACAAAATTTAACATTTATTAGTTATCTATTTTTATCTATATTAATTGAAATAGTTTAATAGACAAACCTTTTTGTTTTTTTCTTACTGAGGTTTATTTCTTTATTATTTTTTAATCCATGATTTATTATTTTAATTTCTTTTAATATTTATTGTTATGCTAGATGATTGTGTGAACCACTTCGAACCGAAAATTTATTGGACGTTAATACAATAAATTTCCGACCTCAATGAAAAAGAAAATTGAGTCAAGAAAAGGATAATCAGGAAATTGAGTCATGAACGACCGAATATGATTATATGCAAATTTAGCCCGACTCTATTGACTAAACCGGCCCGAAAAAAAAATTAAATACCAAAAAATCAAGTAAGGGTATGTTTGTTTGACCTCTTAATGGTTTAAGGTCCGACCGAATCAGATTTTAGATTGTTTGTTTAAGTAAAAGATGATATCTGAAGGGTTCCATATGGCTCTTTCCGAATAACGCTGAATGGGATTCAGACGTAATTACCCTTCTCCTTCTTCTCTTCTGGCAACCATCCTCCCTTGATCTCAGTCCGATTCCAAGCACAAACAGGTATGTGTTTCCCTACTTGATTTCGTCTCTTATGTTTCCCCACACTCATCGATTCCTGTCTCACGATCTCTAGGGCTAAATCGGCTAGGCCTAAAATCTAGGATTTGTGGTTCAAACGGCTAATTGATGTTCAATTTGGTTGAATCTTGATTTTGATTTTATATTTTTTTAACTTTGTAGGTGTTGTCAACCAATTAAAGGTTGATATGGGAAGATTATAGGACGAAATTGATGCTCAATTGGTTAGTATCTTATATAGAAAGCAATTACAAGTAGCATTTGTGTGGAATTAAGTAATTAACTCACTGTATTGGCACATATTTGCTGTTTTCTTCTAATAATTTTTTTAAAATCTTAGGTTGTTATGTGGAACTTGAAGCTGTAAGGATAATGAAGAAACACTAACCGGACCCCGGGCAGATTACGGGTAACCTGGGGGTTAGATAGATGTTTCCCACGAGGGGTTAGACCCAGAAAAGATGGTTCTTCTGATAACCTGCAAAACAGACACCGTGAGCTTGTCACTGAGAAGGGGGGGGGTTCCTCCTTGTGACCACCCTCCGGCGTGAGAATCAGACTAGATTGCTCTTTAATTATAAATGTATATTAAGAGATTGCTAGAGCAGATATCAGGTATAATATGATAAGATATGTTAAGATATGATCATACCATTTGGGGTATTTATAGCCGAAGGTAGGTTTCCAAGGAGGTGTGGCCTGCTGAATAGTATTCCTGTTCTACCAACAGTGGCCTACGCACGTGCCCTGCTGGTAGTTGGTGGGTAGGCAGCGGCTGATAGTGACCAGGCCTGCTGTGTACTATTCCTTTTCCACCAACTGCCGGCTATGCACGTGGTATGACAGGAGTTGGTGAGTAGGCAGCAGCTAATAGTGACATACAGTACAGGAGCATGCTGCTCGCCATACTGTTGTCAATAAGCTGTCGTATCTTTAGTCAGATCTTTTGCCCATACCTCGTCAGGTACAGTACAGAAGATCTTCCCGTATCGTACGGACTGGCTTATTTGGGCGGGAGTATTCCCCCTCCCGCCTTTGTGCGGGATTGTTCCCGGCTTTGCTCATTCCTTCAGGTGACACTGAGTGATTGAGAGCTAAGTGCCTTGTGCGTGTAGCCTTGCTGCGCGGGTGGCCTTCCCTGATGGCTTGTATCCGCAGCTGCGGGAACAGGCAGAGTCCTTCACCATTGGGAGGCATTTCCTGTGGGAACAGCTTGCGTACTGCCCATAAGGACGTCACGTCTCTGAGCATGGTTGGTCCTGCGGATCCAGTTGGTTTCTGCGCAGACGTCCCTCTTCAAGGTGAGTCTTGCGGGTCCAACTGGGCTCTGCTGGGACCTACCTCTTCAAGTCCCCCCAGTCCAATGTTCTTCTCATGAGTGTTTAATAAAGTGAGGTGAACTTTTGGACTTAAGCAAAGGGTTTTGAAAAGGGTTTTTTAAGGTTTTCCATGGGGGTTCTTCCCGCGGAAGTCCTTGTCACTTGCAGAAATTCCCGACTTTCCTGCTTGATCTTTGGGTATGATGCGGGTAGGTCTGTAACCTCCTCGCAAGTCAGGAGCGTTGAGTCCCACTTGTGTGGATTCTCCATGAGGTTTTGGTAGTTTTGAACATAGTGATCAATTATGTTAAAACCACCAATTCCATCCTGGAGCTTCAAACAATGTAGTTCTCGACGTTCCCGCTATGCGGGGATGTTATTTCCGTTTCCGTAAGCATTGCCCAGAAGATCCTTCTTGGTTTCAATTCCCTGCAGAGCGCTAGGTATGTGAAGGGTTTTGCCTTAACACTGTACCCGCGCTCGTCTTACGGTTACTTTACTTCCAAGGTATTCCTGGCGTCAATTCCCTGCAGGTGCTAGGTATGTGAAGGGTTTTGCCTTAACACTGTACCCGCACCCGTCTTATGGTTACTTGGTTGCCGAGGTATTCTTGGCTTCAATTCCCTGCGGGTGCTAGGTATGTGAAGGGTTTTGCCTTAACACTGTACCCGCACCCGTCTTAAGGTTACTTGGTTGCCAAGGTATTCTTGGCTTCAATTCCCTGCGGGTGCTAGGTATGTGAAGGGTTTTGCCTTAACACTGTACCCGCATCTGTCTTACGGTTACTTGGTTGCCAAGGTATTCTTGGCTTCAATTCCCTGCGGGTGCTAGGTATGTGAAGGGTTTTGCCTTAACACTGTACCCGCATCCGTCTTACGGTTACTTGGTTGCCAAGGTAAGGGGTATTTTCCCGCTTACTTTTGAATCTTTTTGATTTTTTTTGAAATTCGAAGAGTTGGTGAAAGGATAAGAACAGTCCAAACCTCTGAAACGTCGTGCGACGGTTTCTTCTGACTGTGTCAGGACGTGCAGGAAGTTATGGTGACGTGACAGTACATGGTCATTCCAGACGTTTTTTCAGGCGCGTGGCCGCGAAATTAATGGTACGCGTCCGGTCAACAGCTGTTGCCAGCTTGCTTTTTGCCACGTGTCATAGTTTCATTGCACCTTCGATTTTTCTCTCTTCCGCATTAAGTGCATCGCATTAATTGCGATTAGTATATAAAGGGGGAGAGGGTTCTTTGTAATCCACACTTTCACTCTTCTCTTCATCTTCAAAACGATTTCCGGCGAATACTCATCTTTTCAGTCGAGCATTCCCTTGAAATCGTTTTCTTCTTTCTGCAAGATGTCTTCACGTGATCTCGAATCTACAGCCGATGACAAGAGTACTGCTGGCGAGTGCCAGTGTGCTCTGCCTGTCGATCTGTATCAGTACATCGTCAGGAAGTTCATGCTCGAGTCTCTCGAGCCTGAGTTTCTTGAACCCCACCAGACGGTGTATGATGCCCCCAGAGGCAAGATCGGGGTATATGCTGCATTCTTTGTTTATGGGAATCTTAGGTTCCCATTGACAAAGTTTGTTTACCGTGTCCTTGAGAGGCACGGTGTGCACCTGACCGAGGTGCATCCGATGGCGATTGCCAAGGTTCGCCACTTCGAGTGGGTGTGCCGGATTCTGGGCATTGAGCCCTATGTTGACCGCCTGATGACCTTCTACTCTTGGAGGTGCATCCAGGGGTGGTATACGTTGATAACCCGGATTAAGGGTTTGAAGATTTGCGCAACCGAGCGCAGTCTTCGCTCGTGGAAGCGGGAGTTCTTCTACATTTCGGCTCGCGCCATCCCCCTTGCCATGAAATTCAAGAATGGGCAAGCACTTCCCAGCCTTCACGCCTCCAACTACCAGGAGGCGGAATGGTTTTCAAAGATATCCCGAGTCCAATCTCCGGTTTACCGGTTTGCGGAGTCCGGGATGGTGATGCTCGGGATGAGCCGGGTGTGGAAGGATGCGGATGCGCGAAAGATCCCAATCGTCCTCGAATACGGTTCGAACTCTGTTCCTTACGGTATGCTTTGTTTCTTTTTGTTGATTTAGAATTTCTTCTAACTTTCCTGTTTATTTCAGAGGGGAACGACTTGCAGTCGCTCATGTACCCGCGGGAGGCTGACGGTCCCGCTCGGATGGGTACTCGCGCTCTAGACGAGAACGAGTTGCCCATCCTAGAACAAACGGCGGATCGGTTCGTGGAGGTCTATCCGCTAGGCCACGAGATCCTTAGCGCTAGGCGGCCAGGTAAGGCGCTATTCGACCCTCGACCCCTCAACGTTGAAACCTCTGCTGGAATTCCTCTAATCGTATGTTCTGATGAGGAATCCGCAGATGGTCCTCCGTTGGTGTGGAAGAAGAAGGCTGCCGGCGGGAAGGGGAAGGAGAAGGTGGCCTCCACTGCCGATCCGGCGCCTCGGTCTGATTCGGAGACCGAGAGCGAAGAGGTGGCGGGGAATCCGGTGGTGATAAGACCGCCGCTCCGGAGGCTGCGACGATTGTCACCTCCGGAGAGCCAAGGATGACAACGGTGACTGGCGTGAAGAGGCCGGCTCCATCGGGTTCATCCCGCCCGTCCGCACTTTCAGGCTCAAGAAAACCCGTAAGTACAAACTTCCTTTATCTTTAACTTCATAGCTTAATATCATTAACACTTATCTTCTTTGTGCAGGCGTGGATGTTGACGCATTCCAGGGTGGAGCGCAGAGTATCCCTCCGCCCATGACGGTAGGCTTGGTCAGCCTACCTGAGGCGACGACCCAGGCGCCTGCGCCTGCTTCCGCAGGTTCAGTTGCTCACTCCTTTGAGCCGACTGTTCCAGCTGTGATGACGTCACCGCCGGCTGTGAGTGCTATTTTTACCGCATCTTTCACCGAGCCGGCGGTTACTTTTGCTTGCGGATTCCGCGGCGGCTTCTACCATGCCTCCGTCATCGGCAACGACGGCCGAACCTTCAGGTATGCATGGGGCTTATCGCCAACCTCTGCCTCCTTCCCATCTGCCTGACCTCTTGGATGGATTTCCGTTGGGTTCAGGTGATGGTTTGGCGGCTATCGGCCTGTTATTGACCCTACAGGTGCGTAGGGTTCTTTTGGCCCATTTTATATATTTTTTTATCATCTTTTCCTAACTGCTTTATGTTTTTTGCAGTGTCGGATTCCAATGAAGTGTATGTTCCACGATGGAACATTCGCCGAGGAACAACCCTTCGATCCCCTGTGGAGTGCGTGGAATGGGCTCGTCACGCTGCTCCCAGTGGTGCGTTGGGGGAAGCCATGGCTAGCTACCAGGAGGGTAGGCTAACCAATGAGCTTCGGGTTCTCCTGGCCCGAATGCAGCCGCGCGTCGAGCTGCTTTGTCGTGAAAACGACAAGTTAAAAGCAGCTCGCATTAAAGAAGTGGCTCAGGCGCGGGCTGTCCGGGAGGAGAACCAAAGGCTTACCGTAGTGGCTGCGGAAAAGGAGAAGGCCTTCAAGGCCCTCGAGGTTGAAGTTCAGGCCCGGCTCGAGGCCCGTTCCAAGGCTGCCCAAGCTGTTAATGAACAGCTTCGGCTGGCTAAGGAAACTGCAAGGAACGCAACCGAGAGGGCCACCAAGGCTGAAGCTGTTGCTGAGCCTCTACGCGTGGAGAATGAAGAGCTTAAAGCCAAATTAGAGGCTCTCCAGCAGGCTCATGATGCCTTGGCGATGGAAGACGCCAAAAAGCTCCAAGAGATCTTGGACCAGAGGGGGGTGCTTGACCATACTGAGCGGAAGCTAAAGGGCGTCGAAGAGGCTGCGGCTAAAGAAGTGTTGCTTGCCAACCTCAACAAGAGTGAAGCCGAACGCGCCCGTAACGAAGCTCAAGCTGCCCTCCAAGAAGCTCTGGTTGCCAAGGAATGGCTTCTTCGAGAAGCGTTGTCTCAGGTTATGCTTTTCATTTCTTTACGCTCTTCTTTGTAAATAGAAAAGGTTTTGACACTTGTATATTTTCTTGTAGGTTGTGCATCGGGTCTTTGCTGATACGTCATATGACGATTGCTATGAGCGCAGCCCTCAACGCTTCTCACGAGGATGGGGAAAAGGCCGGCTTCCTGCTTGGTCTAGGGTTCGTTGAGAAAGGCGTCCCGCCTTCCAACTTCCCTTTGTATAATGTTGATACTGAAGCTGTTTACGACCAAGCAGTGAATCAGTATGCCGCCTTCCCGCATCCGGTGGTGGAGAAGGTGAACCAAGTTGTTGCTGCTGATGATGGGCTAGCTATCCTTAAAGCTTTCCTTGAACTGCCACGCTCTACTGATGGTGCTGGTCCAAGTGGAAGTGGCCCTGAAGCCTGATCCTGAAGATCCCTTCCCACTGCTAGGATAGATTTAGCTTGTATAGATTTATTTTCTTGTAGGCGGGTAGTTACCCGGCCATTCTTGTAATGAATTATTGTGAAATATAAATCTTTGTGCGGGTAAGACCGCTACTTTCTCTGGATTCCTTGCTTTATAAACGTTATATGACTTGCATACTTTAGTTTAAATTAGCAATTTTTCCAAGTGTTAAGAATAAGTTAACCTTTGAACGTGGTAGATAATGGGTTGAAGTTTTGCTTCCTCTTTCGTGATTGTGCGGGTAGG
>NW_027501381.1:0-81518 GCF_021521415.1 Bidens hawaiensis | reverse complement strand
TGATGTTATTTCCATTTTAAACTTATGTACATGAGATTTAATATGATAACGATAATATTGCCTCTTTAATAGTTGTCACATGTGTTTCGAACAATCTATATGCTACACCTTGGCATTCCGCCGTCATTGGGGTGTGACAAAAGCAAACTAAGAATATGACAACTTCTGAACATTTGGTAGGGTTTTGAACGAATAAATCTTCGGAAATGATTGAAAATAGGTATAAAAGAGATGAAATTGTGTGTTTCCAAGTAGAAGCCGAGACCTCAACTCTGTTACCACTTGAAAGAATACCGATAGGATCGACGCGTATAAACGTGTTAGAATGATATCTACTCACAATTATATATGCGGAATCCATAATCAAGGTGAAAAGCACAATAAGATCTCTTTAACTCTTCTCCATAATTATTATTTCAATCAATAGCAGTGAAGCACAAATGAATATAACAAATATTAGAACAAGTACTTACTGTACCAAAAGGTAAAACGTATATGTCAAGCAAACAACTATTTATAAGCATCACATAGGCTTATACGCCGCGTAAGTTATACGTTGGTTATGCGCCATATAAGGTTATACGACGTATAACCCGTTATACGTACAAACATCAAAACGCATTCCAATCACTACTATTCTAATACAAGACCTACAAGACCTAAGCATTAGACATTTATGCACTAACACCAATAGCATACCATCTGCAACCTATATTAATAATAAGAAACCAAGGTTAATATTGGTGTCGTTGGTTATTAAGGAGGTAAAGCGTCTTTAATTTTTGTTAATTTTGGTTAAATATATAAGTTGTTTTGAAGGTTATTTATTTTAGGATTTCTATAAATAAATTAATATTAATATAAACTAGGAATATTTGCTCGCGCGTTGCGGCGTCACTGCGTTTGACAACCACATATTATGCTAAAGCATTTGTTACCCATACTGTTTGACTAAAATGTTAAATAACCAGATGTGTTAGGCCAAACCTTCACTTTATATGTTCAACATGAAAATGGATTATAACTAATAGGTTCCCTTTATACCACTTTACATGGTCAATTAACTGAAGTCCCCATTACTAAATAAAGATATAAACAAATGATAAAAAAAATAGCATCCATATCCATTATGGTGCCTATTTACTGCTATATATATTTATTCTTAGTAGATTACTTCTAGCTTTTACATTAAAATTTTAATAAATACGTGTATTAAGGAGTGTAAAATAAGGTGATGAAAACTGTTACACCAAAAACAACACCATTTTGTAGTCTTGGATTTACACCATTTTAGTTTTTTGTTGCATACATTAGTGATTCTTGTTACTCTTATCGTATATGTGCATTTTACTATGCAGACAACACATTACTAACAAAATGCAACTTGCTGATCTATTACAAAATACAAGCTGCAATGAATAAAATCTAACATGTTACCCTACCATCTACAACCTGACACATGATCAACCAAATTTGACCAGCAATCTGGGTTGTTACTAACAAAATCCTAGCTGCAATCAGGCCCTTCAACAACAAAATTATGTCTGGAATCTCACCTCTTACATATGCAAGCTGCAATCATAATAAGTTATGTGCAGTTTGACCCATTAAAAATGAAAGATTTCTTTTTGGTGCATGTACCTGAAGTCATATTTTGCTTTCCTTGATTCAACATGACGGGATTAATATAGAACCATTCTGCAAGTATGGTGAATCAAATCTATGTTTGTAAATAGAAATCCAAAATGAAAAAGAAAATAATATAAAAATATAATTAAAATAGTTATGATCCACTCTACAATCTGTTTTGGCTATTTTGCTAGTTTTGATACATGTAAGTTTGTTCGATTTCATATTAATAACCCATTATGGTTTTGCATGATCATTGTGATGCGGTTTATGGACCGAAAATGAGTCGAGTCATTGTTACTGGTTGCTACTAAGTTGAATTATGCTACTAAAGTTGTTTTAAATTTTGCATAAAAAGTGTCAATTTTCATTGTTTGAATTCATTACAGAACAATCACCTCTAGGTGGAACATCTTTAACTTATTTTGCTCTCACTTGTTTTTTCGATTAAATGGTTGTAATATTGTGATTATTTTATCTTTTCCTTAACTTATTAAATGAATAGGTAAGAAAAGCTGATATGTGGTAATCAAGCTATGGTTGTTGTCAGTCCCTTTTGGCCTTTAAATCATGTTGTGCGGAACATCTGTATAGCAACAATACCAAGAATTCCACAAACTTGTCAAAAATAACTCACTGTCTTTGTTAAGCTACCAAGCCCTAAGTCTATTCAAAATTCTAACAATCGAAGTCATATGAGGTTTGATTAAACAAAGTTGGAAGGCATTACCTAGGATAGCATGCTGTCAAGTCCACGCAAAACCCCCAAAAGGCCAAAATAATAACAATCAACACTTACCCAGGAGCCCTAGCTAGTTTGAAAACCAAGAACCCCAAAATGTAAATAGGTATGAGTTGAACCCTAAACTTAAACTCTAACTCAACAAAAATGATTTACCTGAACGTCGTTCCGCCTCAGTATTGTCTCCTTCGATGATGGTTGCGTGATTTAGGAATGCGATTAACACTAAATAAATCGAAGAGGAAGACGATTGTGGTGATGGAGAGAGTGATTAGAAGAAGAAAAACAGGATGGTAATTGAAGAAGAGGACCCGAATTGGCCGGTGGACGCTAAAGTGAGGTGGATAATTAGGGTAACAGAGGAACACGTATATGAAACGTGGCAACGTTGGTATGTTTATACAGACTTGTACCAAAAGCATCAGAAATTGTTATGTGAGTACCTGTCACTTCTAATTAATGTATATATATAATAAAAATGAAGATTTATAATGCTATTTTTGAAAAGATATTTAATTTTTAGTCAATCAATAAAGCGAGATTTTTTTAATAATTAATTTTTTCTAAAGAAAGAATTTAAACATTTTATAGGTTATTAAAATTTCTTCCAAATTTATGCAAAGTCAACTATTTTGAAAATAATAATTTGATTATTTAAATTTAAACAAACAAAAATTCTCTAAAAAAAAATATTAAAAGAAGAATATAAATTTAAACAATTATGAGATCAACAGCATGTAGGGACAAACAAGAAACAAAACATTTACCTCCACAAAATATTTAATAGACATGTAAAAGAAAAACGTTAAGCAATAAATAATATTGTCACACCACAACCTAAGACGGAAATCCCGGGGTGTGAACTGATTATTCACAGCTCTCAAGGTACTATCATGCAATATTTGAAAGTGACAATATCTGTTAATTTAAATTAAATATTCCAAATAAATCCAAACCAAACAAAGTAGATATTCATTAAAGGAAAAAACAAATAAGTTCAAATTCATAGTCTTGATAAATTTCTTCTAACATAAATCATCCCTAAGTTATTCACCAATCTTACATCAATACAAACGAAAACCTGCATATGTGTATAAAATAAAATAGATTTTTCAACACAAGGTTGAGTGAGTAAAACATCTGTCAGATAATAAAATATAATATGAAAAGAGAAAAACCATCCTTTTGAGATAAACAATTAAAGCCAATGAGCAATTAATGAGTGTCAGTAAAATCATCGCTTCGCGAAGTGGGATTTGGCTACTACGACGGTCGTATGATCATACTAATAATGTGAATATGATGGACCTCTCCGAATGCAATCAAATAAGCAATTAAACATATAGCAAGTTAAGCAAATAATTGATATGCACACAAGGATCAACAGTTTGTTATTGAAAATACTAAATAATATGTAAATACTTTAAGATACTCATATGTCCCCAAAATGATTTCAAATGAGTAAAAATGGGAATGAGTTACTCACCTTATCAAATAAGCGAAGGAGAAGGAAAAAGAAAGATAATAAAAGCGTCACGCTCCTCGAGAAATATCAACGGAAAAATCTTAATTAACAATAATAGCAGAAAATAACTATGGATTAATATGGATTCCATAAGTAATATAGATTTTGGATTGAATGATGATTGAGTGTTTGTGAAATAATAAATTATTTAATTTTATATTATTTTTAAAGATCACTTTTAATTGTAAATATTAAATAATAATAATTATA
Organism: Bidens hawaiensis; assembly: GCF_021521415.1. Classification (NCBI taxonomy): domain Eukaryota; kingdom Viridiplantae; phylum Streptophyta; class Magnoliopsida; order Asterales; family Asteraceae; genus Bidens; species Bidens hawaiensis. The sequence continues at coordinate 77,412 of NW_027501381.1, read as the reverse complement.
TAAAATATATTTGTTTATAAAATACTTGAACCAATAATCTTGTTTTGAGGAAGATTGTTTGACATCATGGAACTCCGTTAACAATTTGGATTTTTTGTTTAATCTTTTGTTAATCGTTACCCGACCCGTTTCTATGTTCGGGTAATTTTATCTATAAAATATCGCATTGCTCGAGTTATTATTATTTTATTATTATTGTTTATTATATTTAATTACTTATCAATAATAACTTTCAATCATACACACTCTAACCCTAAAGCTTAAGTCTTAACATGTATCCATGCTTATAGTCCAGGGACTAAAATGCAATTATACTATATATTATATCATACCCATTTACCCAAACTCGTATAACCGTATTTAGATCCAACCCGCAACCCATTTTGCTTACGTGAATCTTAATTCTCTTCCTATTGTTGGAAAACACGATCGTTTTGATATGAATGGATGTTTTAACCTAGACGTCTAACCAAAGTGGTATTATATCATATAGAAGTTATATTATTACAATTAAACCTGCCTGCACCATCCTTGTTACCTGACAATCATAAACCCTCTAGTTAGTTATATTATTACAACCTGCTTGTATTAGTTAATACACTTACCTTAAGTGGTAATTGTACGTTATGTGAATGTTTATGAATGATGCATGTATGATATATGAATGTATATTAGTGATGTATGTATGATATATGAATGATATAGAAAAGATGAAGAGTGCGTATGAAAGTATATTAATATAAAAGAAAAGGAAGGTATGTTTGAATTGACAGTAAAAGGGTGACAGACTCTAATAATATCTGTGAAAGGAGGGTGGCAGACCCTAATAATATATGTGAAGAAGGGTGGTAGACCCTAATAATATATGTGAAAGAGGGTGGCAGACCCTAATAATATTTGTGAAGGAGGGTGACAGACCCTAATAATATATGTGAGGTTATATGGCGAAAGGCTCTTTAAAACGTATAAGTATGTATGTAAAGTATGATAAAAAATGAAAGTAAGAAAGAAAGAAAGAATGAGAATAAGAATGAAGGTATATACTTATGTATGTGCAAAAGAAAGTAAAACATGATAAGTATGTAATATATGAATGTATAGTATTTTGCTTGATTAACTAGAACTCACTCAGCGTAGCTAACCTTTAGTATTGTAAGGCCCCGTTACCGGTGCCCTACATTGGATGTTGGATTTAATCATTAACATAGTTCTAAATATCAGAGTTAACAAAAACATTCGGGGAATATTAAATATTCATAAAACATTACACGTTAATCCAAAACTTTGTCTTATCAAACATATTGTCTTTCAAATAAAAAACATAAGTTATAATACGTCTTGAGTCTTCAGATGCCAGTCTCTTATTCAAGTGCCACGTGTTCCCCTCAAGCGAGCTGCTTCATCCTACTCACCTGCGTGCATACTAAAAGTCAGCTATGCTGAGTGAGTTCTAGTTAATCATACAACATACAATACATTCATGACTACGTACTTTCATGCGTACTTCATACTTTCATACTTCGTTTAAAATATACATACTTACCTTCATACTTTATTTTAAACTCTACTTTACATTATTCTATTCTGCCTCGGAAATTATTAGGGTCCGGTCCCTTTTCTGCCTCGGATATTGTTAGGGTCCGATCCCTTTCTACCTTGAGTATTATTAGGGCTCAGTCCCTTTCTGCCTCGAGTATTATTAGAGCTCGGTCCCTTTTCTGCCTCGAATATTACTAGGGTCCGGTCCGTTTCTACCTTGAGTATTATTAGGGCTCAATCCCTTTCATCAGTACCTAGCCATCTCTTACATTCATTCATAACATACATACATATCATTCCTACATTATACACAACATCCATATCCATAATTATAATTTGACAGTACATGCAATATCCGAAGATCGTTCACGTACCGACAAGCAATCATTCATACATTTCACATTTATCACACATGGCATACACTTATCGCTTAGGATAAGTGTATTAGCAAATCACATCGAGTATGCACACAGCCCCGAAAACATAACAATGAATGTGGCTAGAACTCACCTAGATCCTGCTTCTTTCTCCGTTAATAGTTATTCCCTTCTTTAATTGAGCTCTGCTAACTGTATATAATTTACACGTATCAAAACTTGTCCTGTTTGTAATTCCGCCAAAATGGCTAAGTCTGGTGTAATCTATTGGCCCTGTTTTAGATTACTTTATACTTGGAATATTTTATTCCTTAAATCCTAAGGCATTTAATTATTCTTTTCTTCTTTTTCATTTTTAACCCTACCTTTGGTTATCCCCTTAACGCATAATGACGTGGGTACACGTATATATATATATATATATATATAGGGGTAGGTTAAAATAAAAAGAGATTGTTTTCTAGGAAGAGTAAGAATAGATCTAGGCCATTGGATTTAAGATCTACTGGTAGAGGTTGTTAGTTTCTAAAATACCAAATAGTTTCCTAAAATCTAGGATTTAGGCTACATAGTTATCTAACTTCAAATTTTATTCCCTTCTTACCATTCTTAGGAAAATTTTTCATTTTTATTTTAACCCTTTTATATATATATATATATATATATATATATATATATATATATATATATAATACACACGGGTTATCCATGCATGCGGGTCTCCACGTATATTCCATCGTGTGCATGTAAGAGATTATATATATACCATGTATCCGAGCATCACCTCGTAATCGAGTCCCTTTTGTAATCGGGTCTTTATTGTGATCAATTACAATGTACTCAAAGCGAGCTATCATGTATCCGTGTATACGGGTCATACCTTGTAGGCGAAATAATCACATGTATTACAAGGTGTAAGCGAGTATAGGATTACATAAGTAAGCGAGTACATAATGTATTCGATTTGGGCCTTGTAAGCGACTTGTCCTTGTAATCGACCCTCGGTGTAAACGAATTTATTTGTAATCGATAGGGCTTTTGTAATCGAAGGACCATTGTATGCGAGTTAATGTATTCTAGCTGCTATAGGCTAATCGAGTTTACACTTGTAATCGAATTGTACAAGTAACCGAAAGCCTTATTTGTATTCGAATTATGTAATGTGATCGATTATATTATTGTATTCTGGTCATGGGTTTGTATTCGAGTAAGGATGTAGTAAACGGTTCTCAATGTAAGCGAATCCTTTTGTAATCGATATATATAAGTGATCGATGTCTTGATTGAGAGCGATATGTACATTGTAGTCTATCAAGTCGCATATTCATCTTAGGCATATGTATGCGATTCAGAGTAGTGTAAGCGAGTATGTATGCGTGTTTAAGTTGCAAGTGACTTGGACATGTAATCGAGTAGGGTATGTATGCGACTTAGGGTATTGCGAGCGACCCAAATGTAATCGATTGTCTTGGATGCATATTGTAATCGATATAATTCCATTGTAATCAAGTTTAGGTGTAAACGAATACATTGTAATCGATATAAATCCAGTGTAATAGACTTTATATGAGCTGTACATAAACACACGAAAACCATAACCCTTTTGGTCTCTTTAAACCATTATCGCACCCGGATGACGCTATATACCCTTGTTATGGTTTGGTATAAATCCTTAGAGGTTTCCTTAATCGTTCCGGCCTAATCTCGACCGCGAGTCTATAAAGTTTGAACCTTTATGGCTTGAAACGTTTAGGCTAGATTTAGGGTTTCTAAACGAGCCGTTCATGTTTATAAGTTCGTTAAGTCCATTTTAACATCAAGTTTGCTACTTTAAGGTTCGTTTATAGCCGATCTACTCTAGGTTTAAGTTTCAAGGCCAAACGTTCGTTAAAACATATACTTTAAGATCATGAACATACCTTTACGTGTTCGTTTGGTCTCCGTTAGCTTGGTTATAAACTTTAGATCTTGTGTATAGCTTGTATAAGAAAAATCTATCAAAACCCAACGTTCGTTTGATCTCGAATCTCCTTCTCTCTCTCGGCTGTATATATAGCAAGGAAGGCGTGTGTTTTGAGTGTGTGTAGATAATAAGATGCAAAGAATGAGGATTTAGGGTTTTAGGGAGGTTTAAGGGAGTATTTATAATCTCTTAAGCCCATGGACCTAAGGCCCATCCTATCCCTTATTTCATCTTAATTATTCCAAGTCCATATTTCTTTCTTTTATTGATTCAAATTCTAAATATTAACACACGCTCCAAACATAAACTTTCTTTATTTATTATTATGAACTTTAGGATGTTACAAGTCTTCCCTCCTTAAAGAGGTTTTGTCCCCAAAACCTAACTACTACTTAAACAGATTAGGGTAAAACTTGCGCATCTAATCCTCAGCTTCCCAAGTAGCATCTGATCCCTTGCGATGCTTCCATATCACTTTTACTAAGGGTATAACCTTGTGATTAAGTTGCTTCTCCTTGCGATCAACAATCTCTATTGGTTGCTCAATGTAGTTCAACTGTTCATCAACCTCAATATCCATCAATGGCACGTGAGACGTGTCATCCGCTAGACATTTTCTCAGATGAGAAACATGGAAGGTTGAATGAATTCCTTCTAACTCATCGGGTAATTCCAGCTTATAAATTACTTCACCCACACGATCCATAATCTTAAACAGTCCAATGTACCTTTGACTCAACTTTCCTCTTTTCCTAAAACGGATAATCTCTTTCCAAGGCGAGACCTCGAGCATCACACTGTCACCAACGTTGAACTCAATCGGCCGCGCCGCTTCTCAGCATATGACTTGTGTCTATCTTGAGCAGCTTTCATTCTTGCCTTAATCTGATCGAACTTTGAGGATGTTTCTTGGACAACTTCTAAGCTTCCCATTTCTTTCTAACCAATATCTCCCCAAAAAACTGGGGTTCTACATCGTCTACCGTAAAGCATTTCAAACTGCGGCATACCAAGACTTGAATGGTAACTGTTGTTACAGGTGAACTCTGGCAGATGCAGATGATTATCCCAATTTCCACCAAAAACTAAAACACAAGCACGCAGCATATCCTTAAGGGTTTGGATCGTCCTTTCAGACAGTCCATTTGTTTGAGGATGATACGCTGTAATGATATTCAATCTCGTTCCCATAGCTTCATGGAACTTCTTCTAAAACCTCGAAGTAAACCGAGTATCTCTATCAGACACGATCGATAACGGTACTCCATGCTTAGTCACAACCTCTTTTATTAACAAGTTTGCTAATGTTTCTGACGAGATAGCCTCTCGTATAGGTAGAACGTGAGCACTCTTGGTCAAACGGTCCACAATCACCCAGATGGTATCATGATGCTTAGCTGTACGAGGTAGCTTAGTTATGAAATCCATTGTGATGTGTTCCTATTTCCATTTAGGTATCCTAAGCGGTTTCATTTTTTCATAAGGCTTCTGATGTTCGGCTTTGACTTGTAAACAACTTAAGCACTTACTAACATAATCCACCACATCATTTTTCAATCCTGGCCACTAGTAATCTCTTTTCAAGTCTTGGTACATCTTTGTAGTTCCTGGATTAATTGAGTATGTTGACTTGTGAGCTTCATCTAAGATTCGACCTCTAAGATCTCTATGACGTGGAATCCACATATGGTCAAACCTAGTCGTCACACCATGCGTATTTATTACCAACTCATCTTGCTGACCGAAAATCCTTTCTTTCTTCAACACTTCTGACTGCACTTTGATTATTTCTTCAAATAGGCTTGAGTTCATAATCAACTGGTATGACTTCCTCGTTTTTACGACTTAGCGCGTCGGCGACAACATTAGCTTTACCAGGATAGTACTTAATATCGAAGTCGTAATCCTTAATCAACTCTAACCATCTCCTCTGTCTCATGTTCAATTCCTTCTGCTCGAAGAAATACTTTAAACTCTTATGATCTGTGTAAATGGTACACTTAGTACCGTACAGATAATGCCTTCATATCTTGAGAGCATGCACTACCGCTGCTAGCTCTAAATCATGTGTTGGATAAGTACTCTCATGGACTTTCAACTGTCTAGACACGTAAGCTATCACTTTCCATCGTTGCATCAACACGCAACCTAACCCACGATGCGAAGCATCAGTACAAACAACCAGATCCTCGTCACCATCCGGTAAAGCAAGGATTGGAGTTTGCGTGAGTCTCTTCTTTAATTTCTCAGTAGCTTATTCTTGGAACTTTCCCCAACTGAATACTACCGACTTTCGGGTCACACCGGTCAACGGTGCGGCTATCTTGGAGAACCCTTCGATGAATCTCCTATAGTAGCCCGCTAACCCTAAGAAGCTTCGTATGTCAGTCGGATTTTGCGGAGTCTTCCAGTTCGTTGTGGTCTCAATCTTGGCACGGTCCACGGTAATCCTTTCAGGATTTATCACGTGACCTAGAAATTGCACTTCTCTTAACCAGATGGCGCATTTCGAAAATTTAGCATATAACTTTTCTTTCTTAAGAGTCTCCAGTACCTCTCTCAGATGCTCGGCATGATCAGACTCACTCTTTGAATAAATAAATATCTCGTCGATGAAAACGATAACTTACTTATCCAACATCGTCCGACACACTCTATTCATCATGTCCATGAATGTTGCGGGAGCATTCGTTAGACCGAATGACATAACGAGGAACTCGTAGTGTCCATACCGCGTTCGAAACGTTGTTTTAGGGATGTCTGCCTCTTTCACCTTCAGCTGATAATAGCCTGATCTGAGATCTATTCGTGAGTACCTACTTGAACCTTGCAGTTGGTCAAACAGATCATCAATCCTTGGCAAATGATATCTATTCTTTATTGTAAGCTTATTCAACTCGCGATAGTCTATGCACATTCTCATGCTTCCATCCTTCTTCTTCACGAATAATACTGGTGCGCCCCACGGGGAAACACTTGGTCTAATAAAACCCTTGTCGAGGAGTTTCTGTAGTTGGGACATCAATTCTTTCATCTACGGCGCTAGACGGTAAGGCGCTTTCGTGACAAGTTGGGATCCTGGTACTAAATCTATCTGAAATTCTATCTCTCGCTCCGGTGGCAACCCCGGAAGATCCTCAGGGAATACTTCTGGGTAGTCGCGCACGATAGGAACATCTTTCATTTCTTTCGTCTCGGCCATAGCGTTGACAACATACGCCAGGTAGGCACCGCACCCTCACCTTAACAAACCCTCGACTTTTATCATCGAAATGACATTAAGTCTAGAACTTTCCTTATCACCATAAACCGTCACCACACTACCCTCCAAGGACTTTAACCTTATTATCCTACTCTTACACACAATCTGAGCTTCATACTCAGACAGCCAATCCATTCCCAAAACCACATCGAACCCTCCTAAGGTCATAACATACAAAGTAACAGGGAACTCATGTCCCTCTAACTCTATCATACAGTCCTTAACCATTTTCATTATTTTAACCGAAGTGTCACTAGTGGTTTCTACTATAAAAGTTTCAGACACTCGGGAACATTTCATTTTAGCTACTTTACTAAATGGCGTGGCTACAAAACTTTTGTTCGCACCTGAATCAAATAATATTGAAGCGGAAACACCATTTACTAGAAACGTACCTGTGACGACATCAGGAATCTGCTTGGCTTGTTCTTGAGTCAACATGTAGGCTCTAGTCTTTGGCCGAGCTTTCTTAGCATCCTTCTTACCACTTCCTCCAGCTTCACCATCAGTGCATTCCCTAGCAAAGTGACCTGTCTTACCGCATTTATAACATGCGGACTTTGCGGTACAATCTGGAGCGTAATGCCCCACCTTCCCGCACTTGTAACAAGTATTCGCACCGAACTTGCACTCTCCCGCGTGACTCTTCCTACACTTATAACAAACGTCTGAACCCTTACTCCATCTGCACTCACCACCGTGTGCCTTGCCACAAGTCTTGCACGACTTCTTCTCCCATACCCTTTGTTTCTTGTCAATCGGGTTCCACAACTGTGTACCGGGTCGTTTAACAGGGGCGACCCACTTCTTATCTTTCTTCTCTTTTCCCACCACAACAACATCCATAGCAAGGTGCTCATAAACCATCTCTGCGAGTTCGACAGCAGAGTAAAAAGTAGCAGGTTTATTCTCCCTGACTAGTATGAGGACTTTCTGTGGCAATCCCCTCACATAGCACTTGATTCTTTTAGCCTCAGTGTTAACTATATCGAGTACCAACCTAGACATTCGGTTGAATTATGTGGTATACTCGCGATGTGTCATTGTTCCAACGTTCAAGTTTAGAAACTTCATATCCTCCCTCTCAACCTCGGCGTCAACACAGAATCTCTTCATAACCAATACCCTCAGATCCTCCCATTTCATTGCCTTAATATCCTCTTAACTCTTCCCCTGCTCAATCGATTCCCACCAATACATTGCCTCAACACCAAACAATTGGGTGGCATAACCGACAGCTTGGTCGGAAAGGCACTCGCTAATGCGGATAACCTTGTCCATAGTGGTTATCCATTGGAGAGTAGCGATTGCGTCTCCCAAACCAGTCAGCTTCGGTGGGTCACAACCCTTAAATGACTTACCGGTTCCCTACATTAGACGTTGGATTTACTCATTAACATAGTTCTAAACATCAGAGTTAATAAAAACATTCGCGGAATATTAAAACATTCATAAAACATTACACGTTAATCCAAAACTTTGTCTTATCAAACATATTGTCTTTCAAATAAAAAACATAAGTTATAATACGTCTTGAGTCTTCAGATGCCAGTCTCTTATTCAAGTGCCACGTGTTCCCCTCAAGCGAGCTGCTTCATCCTACTCACCTGCGTGCATACTAAAAGTCAGCTATGCTGAGTGAGTTCTAGTTAATCATACAACATACAATACATTCATGACTACGTACTTTCATGCGTACTTCATACTTTCATACTTCGTTTAAAATATACATACTTACCTTCATACTTTATTTTAAACTCTACTTTACATTATTCTATTCTGCCTCGGAAATTATTAGGGTCCGGTCCCTTTTCTGCCTCGGATATTGTTAGGGTCCGATCCCTTTCTACCTTGAGTATTATTAGGGCTCAGTCCCTTTCTGCCTCGAGTATTATTAGAGCTCGGTCCCTTTTCTGCCTCGAATATTACTAGGGTCCGGTCCGTTTCTACCTTGAGTATTATTAGGGCTCAATCCCTTTCATCAGTACCTAGCCATCTCTTACATTCATTCATAACATACATACATATCATTCCTACATTATACACAACATCCATATCCATAATTATAATTTGACAGTACATGCAATATCCGAAGATCGTTCACGTACCGACAAGCAATCATTCATACATTTCACATTTATCACACATGGCATACACTTATCGCTTAGGATAAGTGTATTAGCAAATCACATCGAGTATGCACACAGCCCCGAAAACATAACAATGAATGTGGCTAGAACTCACCTAGATCCTGCTTCTTTCTCCGTTAATAGTTATTCCCTTCTTTAATTGAGCTCTGCTAACTGTATATAAGTTACACGTATCAAAACTTGTCCTGTTTGTAATTCCGCCAAAATGGCTAAGTCTGGTGTAATCTATTGGCCTTGTTTTAGATTACTTTATACTTGGAATATTTTATTCCTTAAATCCTATGGCATTTAATTATTCTTTTCTTCTTTTTCATTTTTAACCCTACCTTTGGTTATCCCTTTAACGCGTAATGACGTGGGTACACGTATGTGTGTGTGTGTATATATATATATATAATACACACGGGTTATCCATGCATGCGGGTATCCACGTATATTCCATCGTGTGCATGTAAGCGATTAAATATATATATATATACCATGTATCCGAGCATCACCTCGTAATCGAGTCCCTTTTGTAATCGGGTCTTTATTGTGATCAATTACGCTCAAAGCGAGCTATACATGTATCCGTGTATACGGGTCATGCATATGATCGTACTAATAATGTGAATATGATGGACCTCCCCGAGTGCGTTCAAATAATCAGTTAAACATATAGCAAGTTAAGAAAATGATTGATATACACAAAAGGATCAATAGTTTGCTAATGAAAATACTAAATAATATGTAAATACTATAAGATACGCATATGTCCCCAAACTGAGTAAAAAGGGGTGAGTTACTCACCTTATCAAATAAGCGAAGTAGAACGAAGTCGATAAGAAATATAATAAAGCGTCACGCTCGTAGAGAAATATCAATGGAAAAATCCTAATTAAGAATAATAGCGGAATATAACTATGGATTAATATGGATTCCATAGTTAATATAGATTTGGGATTGAATGTTCATCGGGTGTTTGTGAGATAATAAATTATTTAATTTTATTATTATTTATAAAGATCACTTTTAATTGTAAATAATAAATAATAATATTTATATAAACTATATTTGTTTATAAAATACTTGAGCCAATAAATATATTTTAACATGTTATATAATATTATATGTTTTAAATATATATTTTACCTTAAAAACTCTACTATAATTTTTATTTTTAAAATCCTTTATCATTTCATTACTTATTATTTACACACACATATATATATATATATATATATTTATATATATAAATATATTTATATATATATATTTATATATATTAATATATATATATTAATATATATATACATACACATAAATATATAGTTTAATTCAAATGTGGAAAATGACTAACTAACGAGCCTGTTATTTTAATATATTAACCTATTATTATTTTTATACTATTTATAATGTTAATTAGTGGTTTAGAATAATTAAAATATTAAATAACAAAAAGGGTTGGGGGAGGGTCGAACCAGCGCCCCCAGTCAGCATAAGCCTTGAACACACACCCAGACCAGCTGCGTTAGGGTTTCATTTGATTATAACATGAAAACAAACATTTATATACATACAAATCACAAACCCAATTCAAAAATATGAATTCTAGCAATTCAATCGGCCAAAACGTTAGCTGTTTAGCCGACTAACCATAGGGTTAATGTTCCTGGCATGTTGACGAATCAGAATCACTAAACAATTACCTTAAACGATGTTAAATAGAGGGTCAATTAGAACGATATATGGCCGGCAGGAACACGATCAAAACTGATACAAGCAGGTTGTGATAGTATAATTAACTAGAGGGTTTATGATCGCCAGGTAACAAGAAAGGTGAAGGCAGGTTTAATTGCAATAATATAAATTCTATATGATATAATACCAATTACGTTAGACGGTTAGGTTAAAACGTCAATTCGTATCAAAACGATCATGTTTTCCAAATTAACTACGTCGATGTGATCGTTTAGGTATGAAGAATGATGTGCACAGATCAATTCCAACAATAGGACGAGAATTAAACTTCAAGAAATCAAAATGGGTTGCGGGTTGGATCCGAATATGGTTATACGGGTTTGGGTAAATGGGTATGATATAATATATGGCAGAATAGCATTTTAGTCCCTGGACTATAGGCATGGATACATGTTGAGTTAAGACTTAAGTTTTAGGGTTAAAAGTGTATATGATTGAAAGCTATTATTGATAAATAATTAAATATAATAAACAATAATATAACTAATAATAACTCGTTAAATGCGATATTGTATTGATAAAATTACCCGAACATAGAAATGGGTCGGGTAACGGTTAACAAAAGATTAAACGAAAAATCTAAATTGTTACAAATATTAATTAAGAACTTAAGCAAGAAGTAAAAAATAATAAAAACAAATCATTAGCAAAAATATTGAATTGCAAGATTCTTGTAGATATAAGATAAGCAAACAAAGAACCAAAGACACATGAACACATACTAAAGAGCAATGCAAATTACTGACAGAAACATCAGCCACAACTTGGCAACCTAATGTTGTCAATTACAGGATCCATATTAATACACACACAATTAGGCAAAGTAAAAGAATGTTGAAACGCTAATAATGAAGAAAATATTCGTAAGCGAACTAGATGCAATGGCAACCAAATCACAATAGATAATTAATGTTAGTATAGAAGCAATAATTCATAAAAATTATAATACGTTCCTTTTCGAGCAGATCAAACGATTACTAATTGATATTATTGATGCAGAAAACAATATGTTGGTCAAAAATAAGGTTTAAGGAAGGATCGTCATTAAGCAAAATTATGGTGTATAAACTAAAATTTAATACAACATAAGTTGATATCGACGACCAGATTTGGGTGTATAAACGAAAATTAGGGTTTGGATTGAGTACATAATCAACGGATTGAGAGGTGGATTCATGATACCTAAATGACCGGCTGATTTGGGTGAATAAGCGATCAGGTATCGAGTAAAAACGGGTCTTGGCATTGAATAATATTATTGAATTTAAATTTATTTAATTATGAAGAAATATTGAGAAGGTTTGGTATATATGGAAACAATAATAAGATGTCATTTGTCCAAAAAGCATATTGCTGTAATAATATAGGTAGATGCCTTCATTAAGTTTGTTGTGTTATAAAAAATGTTTTTAATATTTTATAAAACTTGTTTTAAATGTTATATTCATTAAAACCATTAAAAGTAGGTGCTACATATCGACATAACAAGTACCAACATTTGATCTTATATTTAACTTCACATTGTTTTATAAAATATTAATAACGTAATTGTGTAACGATTAGTTCTTATTGTTTCAATTTAATATATTCACAACTTCTGATAGGTATAAGATGTTTTTTATTCCATTTATTAGAATCGGCAACCATAATAGGAATGCTACCCTTGATGCAGCTCTTCTTGGTTCTGAAACCGTCGACTCTTATATATGGTTGTTGAAGTATTTTTAGAAAGCTTTAGGATACGAATCCTTAATGGTTGTAATTAACCAAGATTCGGCCATGAAACGTACAATTGAAGACATTTTTCCTAATTCTAGGTATTGGTTGTGCATGTGGCATATTATGGATAAGCTATTGGGATGGTGTAGCTAAATTTTTAGTGTTTCTTAGCAATAGTAATTTGTTTTTATCTTTCTCATATCTTATTTTCTTTTGATCTCTCCATTAGTTTGTCACTTGTGTGATTTCTTTATAAGCACAACTGATTTCATTATTAACTTGAGTATCATTATAATTTCCTTAATTACTTACATGATCCTCATTTTTACGACGGTAATCGCATTGTAAGGCCCCAAGCCCGGGTGCCCTACATTGAGTGTTAGATTTACTCATAAACACAGACTAAATATCATATTGAATTAAAACTTTTTCGCGGAATAAATAAAAGTCAACCATTCAATATAACTGAAATTTAAACAAATATTAAAACATGTCTTTAAGTTTGAACATCACTAAATATTATAAATTCAAATCTTCAGATGCCAGCTTCTTTATTCACCTGCCATGTGTACCTTTCAAGTCAGCTGTCTCATCCTATTTTCCTACGTGCATACTAAAAGTTAGCTACGCTGAGTGAGTTCTAGTTAATCAGGCAACATACATTACATTCACATACTTACAAACACGTACCCGAAGATACATGTTACATCCTTAACCTGCTTACCATTATTTCACATATAGACACATACATTCATACTTTCATGTTTTAACTTACTTAATTCATGTCATCACAGATATTATTAGGGTCTGGTCTCTTCTGTCTCAGATATTATTAGGGTCTGGTGCCTTCTGTCTCAGATACTATTAGGGGCCGGTCTCTTCTGTCTAGGAATATTATTAGGTTCTGGTCCCTACCATCTATACATCCATACAACCATACATTCATACATACATTTCTTCACATAGTTATATGCATACCCTTAAGCTATCCTATATCATTCATTAAACATTCATACAACATACAATTCTCCTTAGCTAAGATAAGTGTATTAACTAACCACATAGGAATATGCACACAGCCCCGAAAACATAGCAGAGAATTAGGGCTAGAAACTCACTTGGGTCATATTTCTCTCAGTGTTCATTGTAACACCTCTCCTTAGCTGCGCACGGCTACCTGTGTAACAATTATAATTATCAAATAACTATTCCTAACCAGTTCAAATTCTAGGTTGGAAAAACCCCTAACTAACGGGTCCCAGAGGCAGCGCCCTTAACAGCGAGGTCTTCGGGGCGGCAGCCCCTAGTAGGGTCCAAGGGGTAGAGCCCCTGGCCGGGGTTAAGGTAATTTTTGTTAATAAAACTTTATTAAAAATTCATTAGAAAAATGAATCGAGCCGATTTTTACAAGCGAAACTAATCGAATTTTGAACCAATCGAATTGACTTTTACGATTCCTATCGAATCGACTTTTTGTGAATGCGTTTCAAAACTGGCTTTCATGCCCTTCAGCTATAATTCTTTTCTTTAATCCCTTATAGGCTCGTTTACCCTTTGTAATTAGTTGTGGCCTTAACAACCTTATTTACTGATTTTTACACTACCCGAACACCACCCGTTCGTCCCGATTCATTCCAAACAGCTTATTTATCATCAAGTTTATGTTTTTTTCTTACACTCTAAGGTGTGATTCACTATCCTACCAAGTTTCATCGCGATCCGACCTTAAATACTTAACCTTTTAACTATAAACGTACCTTTTCTGGTTCGGGTTCGAGCCTAGATGCAGATCTGGACTCGGATCTGATCAACACTCGAATCTGGTTATGATTCTTGTTTGTCTATGGAAAATGGCAGCAAACCACCCTCTTCCTTACTCAGATATGGATCCAGGTTTGAAAGAGAGTGTTAGTGTGTATTTTGAGTGTGTGGATGCAAGATGGGAGAAATGAGAGTTTAGGGTTTTATGGAGGTTTAAGGGTGTTTAAATACCCCTAATCACATGAACCTAAGGCTCATCAACATCCCTTATCTCATCTATGATTTTCCAAATCAAATTCTATTTTTATTATTTAGCCTAATTAAATAATAATACACAATTAAGTAAACAAATTTTATTTATTTATTATTATTATTATCAAAAGTAGGATGTTGCAACACATTCGCTTTAAGGAATAAATTATAACTTTATAACTTTTATGGCGGTTGATTCAAACCTTTTAAACTCTTTCCACAATGTTTTCACTTCAGGGAACTCCTTTTTCGCAAATGTTCTTCATATTCTTAATATTTATACTAATGCGTGAATTTAGATTACAAGCATGTATTTCTGCATAAGGCTATAAAGACGAAACGTGCATATGCAATGTCTCTATGAGAGTCTAGGTTTGGAGATGGCGAATACACATACGACATAAAAGTTGAAATATGGTTCAAGATGTGTTACATAAAGGACTAGCGGTAAACCCGCGCGATGCTGCGGCGACGGCAATATGTTTAAACGTTTTTAGTAGTTACAAGACATGTAATGATCAGATCATAAAGATAACAAATAGCAAACCAATATTAACAAATGATAAAAAAACACATTCCTTTTTGAACATATAATCAAATGTACCTTTTTTTCTATACCAATTGAGTGAGGCTTAGTCATTGTGTTGACATCTATAAATAAATATAAAAATAAGTTAAATTCTCAAAAACCTTTTAAATGAGATAGCATAAAATACAATAATACATATGCATACATCTCTTAAGAATATAGTAGACAATAAAACTCGGAAAAATGGTTTCCTAACCTTCATTGTGTGTGTGTATGAAACATCAACCAGTGATGAATCAAGAATTTTTTTTTTAACGGGGTTCGCTTTTCAGGGGGGGTCCAGCAACCCAGTTACTTACATCGTAGATCCAGACCAGCCCTTGAAATCAACTTTCCTAAGACTCGTGTTTGCATTCTTCATAAACAACCAAAGATTTAATGTCCACCCATAGCCAACCCGTTTGGCTTACAACCCGTGAAACTTGAACGCGTTTTGACTTATCAAAGTCCTTGATCGTTAACCAAAATCAACAAAAAAATATTACAAAAAATATTTTAAAAAAATGATCGAAACTCACAAAAATTTATACTTCTTTTAAAGTGACACGAAATCATTTTATTTTATCCCATGCACATATATATTTGGTAAATCTTACATCGGAACGTCAACAAAAATAAATGTGTCGTGATTGTAAGGTTGAAATTTATTAAAATTTAGGGGCATTTACATATATCCCCTTCCTAAGTTCACTTAATATATATATATACCCAACCCTTAAAAGTAAATTACATATTTCCCCTCTTTAAATCACATATATCACATATCTTCCCATTTCATTAAAATTAGCCAACTAAATGACTAGATTATCCTTAATGAACTAATTAGATAAACTATTTACAAAATTGGCATTTACACACTCACCTTTTCTAATTACACCGAGGTTTAATAATTAACATTCTAATTTGGTCATACGAGTTAAATGAAAATATTATTATTATTATTATTATTATATAGGAATTCAAGAACAACAAAATTTTATTATTATAAAAGTTTATTAATGGTGGGATTCAAAAACCAAAGCCACTCAGCAACACCAGTTGAATAATAAAAAGAGTTAATTGCCCGTTTGCCCCCTGTGGTTTGTCAAACTAGCACGTTTGCCCCCAGTGGTTCCGAAATAGCACCATTGCCCCCTGAGGTTGTTTTTTTAGTACCCGGGTGCCCCCAAACATGAACGTCCGTTAGTTTTCACCGTTTGGTGTCAGAAAGTTAGGGTATTTTCGTCTTTTAACATTGAAATGATGGAACGTCACAGTCAGTTTCACTTATACACATATTTCCCTTCGATTCTTCAACCCTACATTCTTCGATTTCTTCACAACTCGCACCGGTGATTTAGGGTTTTGATCGGACGAGAAACAACGTTTGAAACCAGACTTGTAGAGGTTTGTGAAAACTAAATGCTTACCGGATCTGGACAAGAGTAGAACCGACGGCCAGGGTTGTTATCGGTCCACGATGTTCGGACAACGGATACTTTTCCACACTTGCACATCGCCATTGAAGGACCTGCAACTAGAAGCCGGAGACCTGCAAGTAAAAAATGGAGGGGAAGGGCAGCCGTTAGTTTTGAGGGAGATTTAGGTGAGGGGTTGTTTTTATAATAGGGATAACATAAATAGACCAATTTACCCCCACCAGAATGGCACGTGACCGTGACTTGACGTCCCTATTTAACGGCCTTTCTGCAAAAGGGGCAAACGTGCTAAAAAAACATAATACAAGGGCCACCCAGGTACTAAAAAAACAACCTCAGGGGGCAATGGTGCTATTTCGGAACCACTGGGGGCAAACGTGCTAGTTTGACAAACCACAGGGGGCAAACGGGCAATTAACTCTAATAAAAAGAATAAAATACTCAGGCCTAGTGGTTTTGTAAATTGTAATCATCAAATAAAAGGTTTAAAAGTGGTTCCTACGGCAATGGAGCAGCAGAGATTGCACATGGTAATTCACTGGTGCAGCACCATCTCCGCATGACGGGCAGGGTACTTCACGACGACATAACGGAGGCTGCGAAAGCCGACGCTAGAATGGAAGAAATAGACACTGGTGGTCACGAATAGATGACGGCTTGGAACGAATTGATGCCGGAGGTCATGAGTAGATGCCGGTAAATATTTAATGGATGTCGGAGGTCACGGAGAGGTGTAGCTGTGAATGAAGCGAATATGTTTTCAGGTATTGTAAATTGGTAAGGGTAAAAGGTTATTGATTGTTAAGAGGGGAAATATGTAATTAAGGTTTTAACATTGGGGAAATATGTAATTAAGAGGCTTAGGAAGGGGATATATGTAAAAAACCTTAAAATTTATATATTCAAAGATATAAAAGAATAACAAAGAAAAAAAAAATATTGATGAATATATGGGTAAACTTAAAGGGGTGGAAGGATAATTATTAATTAAACTTACAAAAGTTGAATATAATTGAGGGGTTAAATTTGTAATTATATTTGAGGTTTATAAGTGCATATTTGAGTTGTACTCTTATGCTTAATTGACTTGTACATTATCATAATCACATCAAAATAAAATAAAATTTACATTGAAACGTCGACAAAATTAAGCACGTTGCAATAGTAAAGTCAGGTTTTCTTAAAACATAATATATTAAAAAATATAGAAGAAATAAAAATTTTAAATGAACATGTCAAATAAATGGGTAAAGTTAAGGTGGATTATTTGTAACTACTTGATGAATTAACAAAGTTTTGTTAAAGTTAAAAGATCATAATTGTAAATATTTTCAAACTAAATATTCTTAACCGTACATAATGTTTAAAATACTATATTACCCCTACATTTTCAAATTTGTATGCATTAAAGATTGTAATTTATGCAATAGTGTTTGTACCTCTTAAAATTTAAGAGGTCTTTCACTCATGCATTATATATAGTAGAGATATGTAATTTAGGACCAAATCATGTTTCTTAGTTACACAAAATCTATCTATAATATATATAAACGAAAACATAAAAATCATACGTGTCGTGATGTGGTCCCTCCCCCTTTTTTTGGAGTCATCAGATTTCCTTGATCTTGAAATGGAGGCTTCTCATGCATTTGACCCGAATTCATGGGTATGGGTCTAATCAAACCCATATATTTCTTAAACAGGTTATAACATCTCATCAGATTAAAAACTAATCTCACCAAATATTTGATATAAAAATCCTAAAAAGTAGGGATATATTAAAAATTAATATATGATTTGTTTAAAAATGATATATATATATATATATTATTTAGAATTAAAAAACCAATTTTATAGTAAAAAAAATAAATAGGTCTTGGGTCTCACCAAACTCATATAGCTTTTAAACCGGGTTATAACATCTCATTTATTTGTAAAACAATTTATCATCAAATCATATATATATATATATTATTAACTTTCATACAAAAAAAATTAAAATTTTAAAAAGTATATAAATATTAGAAAAAATAATATAAAATAACCCCCTAAACAAATCATTTAAAAGCTCTATGGTCTCACTAATCCCATAGTTTTTAAACGGGTTATAACATGTCAGTTATTTGTGAAACTAGGTCATCATCAAACCTTAAGTATATTATTAACTCTTTTTATAATAATTAAAATTAAAATGCAAAAAAATATGAATATTGAACACGAAAAAGAAACACAACCCCCGTAATACGGGGAATAAAAACTAGTATTATATAAATATTGTATTTGAAACATGTGTTGCGTAAGTTACTACAAACTTTTTATAAAAAAATTCGTTAACAAATATCCGTTGGATAAATTGGATGAAGTTGTGACAATTATTAAGTTGGTGTTAGCGTTTTGACTTAAGATGAATTTGTGTCTTTGTAGGTAGATACCTACACTTAACTCATGGTGGTAAGAGGAGTAGTTCAAGTAGGATCCTTTTACATACATGTTATAATGTGTGTCCATGAAAAGGCCGACGTCATACGTAAATACTCGGAAAATCTTAGCTTTTTTTTTCGTATATATATAACATGGGATTGCATTTGAAATCTTGTATTTTTTTCCTTTAGTAAATTTCCTATTTTCAGGTGTCGGTGTTTTTCTTTTAATGACCTACAAAGTCCGGCCACCCGGATACGTTTATTGGCAAAAGGCAACTCTTGACTATGATCGCAGACAACACTATTGAACCAGCTCACAACCAATTTTAAGAGGGGCCTACTGCCCAATGACCTACTATGAAAAATCTATGACTCGCACATGATATTTTGTAATGGGTGAACCCATGGTCTCCCATAGGTTTTGTAGTAACTCTATTGTTAAACATGGTAAAAACTATAAATAATAATAATAATAATAATAATAATAATAATAATAATAATAATAATAATAATAATATTATGTAGAGCATTGAATTATAAAAAATGCACAAGGAACATAGCCCTCATACAACTCACCATCACCATTAATGGGATCACTGAAGTCATGAAAATAAACTAACCAAAACATCGCAGACATATTACTCAGTACATTTACAACTCACTGGTCCCTATTCCCACCCCGTGACATATAATGCCCTTTACTCCACTCAACAAAAATTAAGAAAATCATGAGCTTTAATGTTTCCTAGCTGATACGATGGATAAATGCTTTTCAGGTTAAAGAAATATTCCGGTTGAATGGGGGCAGGGATCATATTGCAACTCTTAATCATGATCCACTCTCCATTAAGCTAACTAATTTTTAAATTAACTTTTATGTAAGAGTGTATGGAAATTTATAAGTTATGAAGAATTAAATGGACTTAATGATGCATTGTCACGTCATTCTTAAGGAGTTTATGATAATACGTGGAGACTAGATAGAGGTGTATGAAAAGTTAATTTATTTTTCTTACTTTATGTAAAATGTCAAATTTTGACCAATCACACCACACAAATCCTTTTGGGTTCTTGAAACCGAAATGGCATTTGTTTAGAGATTTGTTAAGATGGCACCCAATTTAGTACTGAGAAACCCGAACAAAAAGTTCTAAGAATCTAAGAAGTTTGTGAAGAATTTTGAAAGATAAATTGAGAATTATTTTGTTCTCGTGAATTTGAGTGTTGTTTTTGTACTAAATAAAAAACAAGAGATTTGAAAGGTTTAATTATCAAATTAGCAAATACACTGTGAACTTGTCTATTACAATGATGTATCAATCATCATACGCCTTTTAAGATATTACTCAAATGAAAACCAACAAAAATCTGAAAGCGAAACTTTGTCGTCATTGGAATTGTTTGGTAAAGTTTTACGATATAAAATTTATTAATCAAAGTTAAAAACACGTTGTTGTGAATTCACCAACGAAAGCTTCATAGCCTTTAATATCTTACTTACATGTGTTTACTTGTGTTCACGGATATATAAAACGTTTTTGATGTTAATTATGAAACTTTCTCCACATTCATATTGTGTATGCAGGTGAACATACTAGAGTTTACCGTTTAATTTATCGTTGAGCACAACATGTTTTCGCCTTGATTACCAATAATGTGAACATGTAACTTTCTTTAATCAGGTAGATTTGATGACCGAACATTATTTCTCTAAAACTTTAATGGTGATCAACTATATAATTTTTGTAAGTATCGATAGCTACAAGTACATAAGTTTTGAGTGTGATACAATCGGCAACTATATTTAACCGAATTTTTGTCTCTCTCTCTCTCCCTCTTTCCCACTATGTTTAGCATAACAATGTATAAGTTTTAAACTATCCGATTCTCGTAGTTTGTTATTTTAAATTGGCAATGTTTTGAGCATATTATATATATTTGTATCATTATATGCATGTAGGAGAAAGACCAAATACAAAGTTAAAACTTCGTAGAGAAAGCATGGGAAGAACTTAGAATTATTAATCGCGTTAATTTTATGGTTAACATTAGATGGTGATTATTTATATTTACAAGGAGGTATTATAAGTTGAAAAGGCAAAACAAAAAGCACATGAAAATGGTGACTTTTTTTTTTTTATGTTTTAACTCTAGTTCCACCTGTTTATATGCTGTTCTTTATTTAGATTATACCATAAACTGAAATTTTTTATTCTCTCAATAAGTATA
Source organism: Bidens hawaiensis (assembly GCF_021521415.1). Classification (NCBI taxonomy): domain Eukaryota; kingdom Viridiplantae; phylum Streptophyta; class Magnoliopsida; order Asterales; family Asteraceae; genus Bidens; species Bidens hawaiensis. The sequence goes on along the minus strand of NW_027501381.1, from coordinate 55,990 downwards.
GCATTGCTATTTATTAACCAAATGATCTTTTTCAAAAATTCAAATGCATTGTGCGAGTCCAATCCTGATACAATAATTTATGTGCATCTAACAATACAACGTTAATTACGTTAAATAGAATGAACTATATGTGCAAATGCAAAGATGTCATATCGATCATCACAACAGTGTAGTGTAACTAAGACTACGTAAAATCTAATGGACGTACGCGTTTACATTCACCCTAGCTAATTAACACATCATCATACACAATCCATACACGCAAATTGACTATAACCCATCTGCACATGTGTAGATCATAACTTATTAATAGTCTACCGAATTCGTTAATTTAATGCATCATCCACGTATTTTCTAGCTAGTCTCCTCTCTCTCTCTCTCTCTCTCTCTCTCTCTCTATATATATATATATATATATATATATATATAACAAATAACAAATTAGAATAAAAAGGTCTGATATCCATTTGTCTTTCTATCTCTAGCTAGCTAATGGTGCCAAATTCTCAAGAAAAAATGGAGAAAGATTCACGTACCCTAAAAGCAAAACTTAAAGTACGTGAAGTATGGGATTGTGAAAGCGCTCTCTATGACTCTTTTGAACTCAAATCTTTTGAACAACAACTTGATTCAGCAATATCCTCAAGAACCATGTCAATGCCCCACCTAACCTCCTCCTCCTCCGTCCTCCGTCAACCACCACTCTCCGACCGCAAGCCCGCCTCCAAGAAGCCGTCAAGACTCACCCGATCCCTCAACAAGCTCCTCCGAGCGGTCTTCCGGACCAGGCATAGATCATCAAAAGATGAAGCTTTTTATGTATATGACACCTCTAGTGCTCTTTCCACCATACCGGAGTTGCCAGAGACCGTGCCGGAGTTTGATGTGCTTTCGCCCGATATGAAGTCCTTGGCAACAAGAGCACAATCTGATCGGTTTATGCAGCCAACTTCTCTCGGTATATCATGTGCCTGACCGGGTAAAACTAATAAACTTTCTATTTTTTTATCATACATATATAGAGAGGACTTTAACGTGAAAGAAAAAAAAAGTTTATAGAAAAAAATACGTTGGTTGTTATTGTATTTTAACATTACAAATGCTTATATTTCTACCTTATGATTATTTTATTTTTATTGTTTTTAGAAGTTTTAAGTAACTGCGTACTTTTGTATATGAGAATATCATGTCTTATACTTTAATCTCATGTTTAATTATATATAGAAGGTGAAACTTTTGATCAATAAATAATGTTATTTACATGTTGATCAAGTCAAATTATCCCGTGTGAAATAGGTGTAGAATAAATATTGTGGGTGGATTTTCTTGACTACGTATTGGTATAAAATCAGTCGGCTATATTTGAATTAAATAGTTTGACTCGATATTTGCAGTATATGAAAGTGGTATCCATAGCCGCGTTGATGAAGCTAGGTTGCTTAATATTTTTTTCACATATGTAACAGCCACTAATATATATACATATATATATATAAGGTCGAAATATTGTACAATAATGTCTTAACGTACGAGAGGTACGCGAGACGTTCAAAGGTAAAAACAAAGGCAAAAATACTAAAATGCTCAAAAACACTCATTCAAAACCCTAAAACGCTCAAAACGGTTTTCGTGAAAAAAAAAGTAAAAAATTGATCAATTAACCATCCAAAACTGTTTTTTTTCGGTGAACCAATGATTAATTGGATATGTATCAACGATTCTGAGATGTTGGGATGTGATTTCATTGATCGATTTCGTGAAAAAATGGGACTCGCGTACCTTTTGTACATTTTATTTATTATTATATTGGATCTTTTCCCTATATTATATGTGTATTTTTAAAAGACCTATGTAAAAATACATGTAGCATGTGAAAACGATATTTTTTTTATTTTCTTTTTAATCTCTCGGCTTTTTTTATATGTTTTTTCATAATTTTCAAAGTTCTCGCGACTTATATCTAACCCTGTACGTCAATTTCTCAAAAAAATGAGTAACGAATTTGGGCCTGAGATTAAATCCATTAAAAAAATAAGTGGTGACAGAAAAATATATTTCAAAGATGTGTAATTATTATTGTAATGTAAAACATTTGTTACATCTATATTAAAAGTCAACTCAGTGTATAAACAAACAATTCCATACATGTAACTAGAGGTAGATCCTAGATTTTTCGCTACGGGGGCACAAAATAGATCTGGTAAAGGATGGGTCCTGTCAAATAAAAACAAGGCATGCCCAATCATTACGGAGGCCTGAAGCGAAATGTACATTCGAGGCCCTTTTTCGATTATCGTCAAGAAATTTTATATATTTGTTAATATAGAAATGAAACTTTTATTTTTAAGTGATTGTTAAAAGTTCATAGATCGAAACCAAATATAAATCAATTTATATGAACAAAACAATCAACAAAATACATAATTATATAAGAAGGCAAATAATAAGCACATTGTTTTTGTTTTACATATGAAGCATCATCAACTTATTAAACGAGTAAGCGATCAAATCATCAATTTGCTTTCGTACCGTAATTATTAGTTTACTGAATGAAAAGCAAAAAAAGGTTGGTCTAATTTGTAAATTATTTTACAATAAACAAATATTAGATTGTAAAAAATAATCATAATTGTATATTGTAACAAAAAAACTTAAACCAATAAATAATGAACTATACTACTGAGGATGACAGTTAAAAGAAAAACTAAAATAATTTTTAATTACACCTCCTATCAATCCTTTTACCAATAAAGCAATTATTACTTTTCAACAGTTATTACTTTATTTACGAGACTTTTATTTATTTATTATATTTTATTGGATTTTTCTTTCTTTCCTTCTTCACAATCCTGCAATTATAACTCTTACCCGACGCTGTCATGTTCATCGAAAAAATTCATTCATGTTCTTTTAATTATGTTCTTTCAGCCATTGGTTTGCGCATTGGAATTGGAATTGGAATTTTGAAGGGTGGGCATTTAAGCTTAAACATGAAGATCAAGGTATTAACTACATTAAGAGTATAGGTTGGATGGTGGGCATGTGTCCACCCTCATTAGGCATTGTATCCATCACTTCATGTAACCTACATATAACATATATGTAAAAAATTTCAAAAAGAAATTTGTTTCATTGATTAATTCTCTCTCTCTCTCTATATAGGTTGGATGGTGGGCATGTGTCCACCCTCATTAGGCATTGTATCCATCACTTCATGTAACCTACATATAACATATATGTAAAAAATTTCAAAAAGAAATTTGTTTCATTGATTAATTCTCTCTCTCTCTCTCTCTCTATATATATATATATATATATATATATATATTATACACACAGAGAGAGAGAGGGAGTTATGTTAAGAATACATAGTTTTTAAGAAGCCTATGAATAGATCAGGTCCTTTGGATCAAGGTAGTTGATGGTATAGATCTATAATGTGGTAAAAAACCGTATAGTGTCTAATTCATATGATGTGTTTTATTTCAGCCATGGTGTATCCTATTTTAAGGCTTCCTCCACTTCCTACAAAACTATGAAGTCTTATTTAAACATTTATACACAAACACACATAAAGGGATATTAGATAGTAACGAATTCTGGTTTATTCCAATAGAGTCACTACTTTTGCATGCTCCAATTTTAATAGAACCGAACATAAAAAACGGAATTGTGTGCTAGAATGTATTAAAACCTTCCCAAAAGGTACATCTTGTGGGAGGGATGGTTTGCGGGCCCAACATATTTTAGACGCTTTCTGTGGCCAGGGGTCTCCAACCTCCTCGGGGCTCTTAAAGGCCGTCACTGATGTTGTCAACTTGTGGCTTGGGGGGCTTTGTCCTAAAGTTCTAGCAAAGTTTATTGCTTCGGCACCGTTGACCCCCTGTTGAAGCCTGACAATGGAATTAGACCCATCGCAGTGGGGGCCATTTGGAGAAGATTGGTGTCGAAAGTCGCTATGCGTAAAATAGGGAAAAAGGTGGCTGCTTATCTAGGGGATTTCCAATTCGAGGTTGGGATCCCTAATGGGATCCAATTCGGGGTTGGGACCCTTCTCAAGGAAGTTAGTTGCATATGTCCATCCATCTTCCCATGGGTCCAGTTTTTATATGCCCGCCCCGCCCGTTTATATGTGGGGGATACTTATATTGGGGCTTTCAGTGGGGTGCAGCAAGGGGACCCCATTGGCCCTCTTCTTTTTACGTTGGTCCTTCATCCGCTCATCCATAGGGTGCAGGGGACATGTTCCTTGCCCTTCCATGCTTGGTATTTACACGATGGCACTATCATTGGTAAGGCTGAGGAGGTTGCTAGAGCGTTGGGCATTATTCGCTCAGAGGGGGCGTCTCTAGGGCTTAGGCTTAATATTCGAAAAACGGAGATTTTTTGGTCGTCATGTGATGATTCGAAGAAAGTGTCGGGTTTATATCCTGGCGAGATTAGCAGGCCTATGACGGAAGTTAAACTCCTGGGGGGGAGCGGTTAGTCAGGATGCAGGGTTTATTCGGTCTTAGGCAACTAAAAGAGCTTTGAGGGCGGTTAAACTTATGAAACGCCTGCCGGACCTGAGGGACCCCAAAGTGAGCTCCTTTTGTTGCGCTCGTGCATGGGGGTTGCTAAGTTAGTGTTTGGGCTCCGGACCTGTCAACCTGAACATGTCAAAGAGGCTGTGTCCATCTTTGATGCGGGCCTGCGGGGGGCAATTGAAGATATTGTTGTGTGTGGAGGACCGAATTTTGGGGACCTCCAGTGGAGGTTGGCTTCCTTCCCTATGCGTTGTGGAGGCTTAGGAATTTTCTCGGCTGAGGATGTCTACGCATTTGCCTTTGTGGCTTCCAGGTCCTAGTCATGAAAATTGCAGGACCACATCCTGCGAAATGCTGGTGTTATGGGGGTAGATCTTGACTACTATTTTGCACTTGGTAATATTGGAACAACTCTCCCTGACCTTGATCTAGGCGGTTTTACTGATAAGGAGACCGCCCCCAAGAAACCTCAATAAACCTTGGCGAGTGCTCTTTATGGTAAACACGTACATGATTTGGAGAAGCGATTCGATATGGCCCCGAGATAAAAGGCAATTTTAGCTTGTCTCAAGGGGGCTCATACCCAGGATTTTTTTACTGTTGTCCCCATTGAAGGTCTTGGGCAACGGATGTCGGCAGTTGAATACAAAGTCATCCTTAAATACCGGCTTATGATTCCTCTTTTCCCTCCAGATGAATCATGTCCCATTTGTAAAAAAGCTTGTTTGGATAGATTTGGTGAGCATGCCCTCCACTGTAAGGAATTTCCGGGATTCAAGTATCATCATGACTGGGTTAGAGATGTCTTATGGGATGCGCTTAGGCATGCCGGGATCTTAGCCAAGAAAGAGGCACATGTTAACTTTCTGACTGATCCGCAAGAGGGAAGATCTACCATGCGTCCGACGGACGTTGTTGTGTTTGGCTGGCAAGGGGTAAGCATGCGTGTGTTGACCTCACTGGGGTGTCCCCGTTGGTGGGGCTGAGAGACAATGGCTTCGTACCGGGACAGGCAGTTTTGAGAGCGGAATATAGGAAGGTTGCTAAGCATGAGGCAGCGTGTTTGGAGAATCAGCACGTGTTCATTCCATTTGCATTCGACGCATTTGGATCTCTAGCTCCTGAGGCGGTTCGCTTATTGGAGCGGGTGTAGAAGGTGGTCCACAGTGACTCGCAGAGCCCGAGGAACAAAGGATTTATATTTAGTAGAATAGGCTTTGCGATTCAAAAGGGGATAGCGGCGCAGCTTGTTGCTCGCTTACCCATTATCCAGATGTAGCTCGGTTTGTGTTATATAAAATATCTAACATAAAAAATTCTTGGGTAGGTTCAACGATTCGGGTCAGGTTCTGGATTGGCTCGACATTCAGGTTAGGTTGAGAAATTGTCGTAGAATTTCCTGTTTTTTGATATAGGAATTCAAGTTTTACCTAAGGACTTAAACCCTAAAACTATTATTTATAAAATTAACAATCAAACAACCTATTATATATATAGATAAAAATCAAGTTTCGGTGCCACAAAAGTTTTTTTAAGATAAATATTTTGGCCTTTTAGGTAATTACTTCCAAAAATTATACAATATTTCTATTTGGTTCAATGGCTTTGGTCAACCATTCCAACTCTATCTTGATCATGCTTGCCCAAGTTCAAGTCGCCAATCCAGGGTGACGACTTAATTTTTTTGTTAGTTATCCCTTATGTGTTGCATTATTAGTTTTTGTTTCATGTGCATTTTATTTTTAATTTTTTTGGTTTAAATATAATGAGATAATCTAACAAAATTATCTTTTAAGTTTGGTTCTCGTACGCGTAAAATGAACCTAATAGATATCAATCAAATTTGTGACGAATTACCACCGTAATGACCGAGTTTTTGTTTCAAATATGTTAACTTGACGGAACTATTTTTTGGGTTTAGTTCCAAACCATGGCAAATATAGCCGATACTAACTAAATTCACGTCGGCTCGCCGCTACAACGACCATGTTTTATTGACCGAAAAAACTTTGATTTAAATACATTTTTATTGGTATTTTTGTATTATATGTTATACGAGTCACTAATATTATGAGTGTTTACCAATCTATGATTTGTGTTTAATGTATGTACTAGGATGAACCTAACTGATCACAATCGAATATGTACCCACCGCCGCAACGCGACGACTTGCCACCTAGTTTAACTAATAATCCTAATTCATAGGCTAATAACCTAAACAAATCACAAATAAAGTTATTAATAATGAACAATCAAACAATACTTAACTAATAATACTAGACTAATTAACCATAAACAAACGTGACATTTACATATATCCCCATGCTAACTTGATCAAATACATATATACCCAAGCCCTATCATTTAATTACATATATCCCCTTACTTAAATTTACATATTACATATTTACCCATTTTATAAATTTGAATCATAAAATGATAATTTTACCCTTTAATTTACTATAGAAAAAAATATAACATATTTATCCAATTTTATCTACTTTTGTTTTTTCCTCATAGTTAACATATGAAATAGAATAATATTTCACTGAACTCACATATTGATTTTTGGTTCAAAACTGAACTTACTGATGGGTTATTATCACACCCCAACTTACGGCGGAAATGCCGAGGCGTGAGCTGATTGCTCACAGCTTTCAATGTATTATCATGCAATAATTAAAATTATAATATCTATTAATTTAAATTAAATAATCCAACAATTTTCAAATACCAAGTACAAAATCCATAAATAAGGTAAGTAAAGACAAAAATAAAAATTCAAGTTCTTGTTTTCTTATCTCTAGCATTCAATCCTAAGTTTCTTCAAACAAGTTTGATAATTTTATCACACGATGACCTGCATATGTGTTAAAAATACAATAATTTGTCAACACTAGGTTGAGTGAGTAAAACACCAGATTTTTGTGAATATATAAGAATAAATAAAAATGCAAATTGTTCTTGTGATATAAGCAGTTAAGCCATAGCACATAAACAACATCCAAACAATAAAGATATGGCTAAACTATTGCCATACAAATGGACATTGGTTACCAAGCTAGGGCTAAACCGTTGCCATAAAATTGAACATTGGTTACCAAAGATATTCGTATGATCATAATATAAATGATGGACATTACCGAAATGCGTTCAAATAAAGCAAGTAAGCAAATAACAAGTTACGCAATTACTGATATACACACAAGGATAAACAGTTGTGATTGGGTACTATATAATATAAAAATATCTAGTTACATATATGTCCCCAAAAGATAAAATAAGTAAAAGAGGTGGGTGAGATACTCATCTTAACTGTAACAACTCGGGTTTTTCCGGATAAATATTTTTATTAAATATCCGACTCGTTTTGATGTTCGGATTATTTTATTAAAATAGCGTGTTTATCGAGAAGATCAATTTTTATTATATTACTATTTAATTAGTTTTATAATATATATTTATAACTTTCACTTTATGACAAATTTAGCCCAAAGTATAACGTTTAACCTCTTTTGTATCCAATTCTAAAATTTAGGGTCTAATCTGTAAATATAGTTACCCAGACTCGTATCATCAAATCTGGATATCCTTACCTAGACCCGTATCCATGTCTCTTTCTTGGACCCGATACACAATTTGATTTCTTGAACCGCAATTGTCGCTATAAACTTGTTGTTTGATCTTGTATATATTGTTCTTACCAAATTCGGCCTAGAGACACCCTTAATCACGTTAAATTGGGATTCGTTTTTCCTTAATTACCAACCGACACTCGTTTGATCTTGATGAACACGAAATCCTCTATTCAATTAAATTAATAGATACGATCTCTAAGCTATAGCCGACTTAAACCCTATATATAATTGATCTACCGTTCACGTTTATATCTCGTTCTTCAACCCCTAAAGCCGGCCACTGTAGCGTCGTTTTAACCCTCTTCCGCTCATCCATAGAGGTAATTAAACATATGGTTTTTATCGCGAATGAGCACTGATCAAAAGCCCTAACGTTGTTTTGATTAACTTTGCACGGATTGATCAATTGGATTTCTAGGGTTCTTAATCAGTTCTGCTTTGATCTGCTTCTGTTTTTAATGAAACTGGATTATTGCTTGTTGCATATCGTTGTTAGCTCAGTTGGTTAGCATATTTGAGCATGGGGGCAGAGGTCGCGGGTTCGACCCCTGCCAACCCGTTTTTTTAGGGAATTTTGGTATTTTCTTTAAAGGGCTCTTAATTAAATATTATAATAATAATAATAACTATTAAATAAATTATCTTACTAAAAACCTGATATAATACTTGTGTTTCCCGTATCTCTCGTTCGTGTATGTACGTATATGTGTTGCATATATGTATATGTGCGTATATATAATAACACGAAAACTAATATTTATTATTTAATATATAACAAGTAAACTTTAAATTGACAAACTAATAATATGGTTTTTTTAAAAGATGTATTTTACTTTTATATTATAACATATACTTTATATATTTATATACTTTATAAAACTAACAATATCTTAAAATGTGTTTTACTTAAACAAACTAATGATTTTGCATATTATATTTTATCATATTATTTATGATTAAAAATGGGTATACTATTAACTTAATAATGATTCTAATTATTGAGCTTTCATAATCGATCTAGTTCATTAACTTAGCGTATCTTCGTATTCTTTTTCCCTATTAGGCCTTAACGTCAACGTGTGTGATCCGCTTTCGTCATTTTTATTGTTATCTATTCACTATTGTTCGTCTATTGAGGTGAGTACCACATTCCCCTATTTTACTTTTTTTCCACGTTTTGGGGACATATGCGTAAATATATTTCTAATATATACTTATACACAAAACTGCAACTTTGTCTTATGTGTTAACAACTTTTACCTTACGTGTTTATGTGCTTATTTGCTTTGTATGCTTCCGCATTCGGAGAGGTCCAACATAATATCAGTCTAGTATGATCATACGCCAATCGTTATAGCCTTGTGCTTCTCGACATCTCAGTTATACTTGCTCATTTGGTTAATTTGTTATTCTCATATGACTTGTTGCAACTACGTATTTTTGTTATATATACTATACGTACAACTAAACTGGTGTGTTGCTCACTCAACATGTGTTGTTGACAAAATTCTATTTTAAACGCATATGGAGGTTATCGTAGAAATTTAATGCAGGTTGGTGAAGACTTAGTGAAGAATTTAAGTTAGAAATGATGCGATCAAGAATTTGATTTGTAATTGTTGTTTGTTTAATAAGTTGTATTTTGTACTTGAACTATTTGAAATTATTAAATAGATATTGAAACTTATATTGTGCATGATAGTAACCTTGAGAGCTGTGACAATCAATTCGCGCCCCGGAATTTTCGCCGTAGGTTGGGGTGTGACAGATTGGTATCAGAGCCGAAAGTTTAAGATATGTCGTTAGAAATTGCCTTAGACAGATGTTTAGGAGCCCCATACGTGCCTATTTGTTTAGCTTTATGTGTTCAAATTAAATTGTTTACAGCTTTCTTAGATAATTATTTATTTATTATATATTGTATTATTTTACACACACACACACACACACAAACAAACTCTGAGGCTATGCCTCAACATTCAAAGAAAACTTTTCAAAATTTAGATTGCTTTTATTTTTGGGAAATTCCATAAGAATTCCCACCTGTTGTTTTCACTCGTAAACCTTAAGGCTAGGTTGTGTGGCATGTCCCTTTGATAAATGAAAGGGGAAGAGAAACTGTGAGTTGTGCACTGGCAAAACGGTTCCAAGAACATAAGGTAAGACGTTATTCCTTACCTGGGTGATAACCTGACCACAGTACTTGTAGGTTCCCAGCCGGATCTACACGGAATATCTCGTTCTACGTAGGTGCGGAATCCCTACGTAAGACGTTACGAGCGTAGAAGACGATACACGTTAACACGATCAAACACACGTTACAATAAACAAAGACACGTTGTATTGCAACTGGAAACACGTGATTCACTGATCACCGATTACACAAAACTGAATAACTCGTAAACTAAAACTCTAACTCGTCTTCTGATCTAGCCGTAACCTAGCAGTTTATATAACACGACACCTTCGCCTAGCATGTTTAGGCGAAGTGGTCCCTAACTTCGCTTGTTCCATAAGTTCGCCTATATCAGCGAACTTGTGAGAACTTCGCTTACATCCAAATACAAATCCAACGAACTCGATTACAGACACTAGACACTGAACTACTGACATCATGTACCAACAGACTCCCCCTTGGCAGTAGCTTCATATCTCTATCTTCAAGCACGTGTCTTGTAATCTTCAACAATCGTGTATCTTTCATCTTCAAGCATGAACTCCTTCTCGTACACAAACCGAAACAACTCTTTGATATTTCTTCGCTTCTTCTTTCCAAGCAGGAATATAAAATATTTTCTTCTCGTTTAGCACCTGCAGATCAGCTTGAGACAAATTCACCAAGTGCATTGGATCATACACTCTCAGCAACTCTTGTTCATCTTCATTCTCCATTACTGCTTCAGCTGTTTCACAATCAACATACCACCACTTCAAATCTTTGAGCACATCCTTGGGCATTTGTTTCATCGGCACTTCTTTTAAACACCGGATCGGCTTATACTTCATGATCATCCAAGGCTTGCCATCTGCTCTCATTCCTCTATCTTTATCTTCAATAAGTTTTCCTTTCTGTGGTTTCAACAGCTCGAACTTTTTATTCTTTATACTTTCCTTCCAAACAATCTTTCCAATGACCCTAGCCATGTTATCATCACTCCTGTTTATCAACCCCAACCTGGCTAAGTCCTTCACTTCACACTCAGGCAACGTATTCAACGATCTCAACAGTCTCTTGAAGTACTGAACCCCATCATACCTTTTAATCACAAAGAGCCTCAACTGCTCATCATATAACCAGCATATAATCCCCTTTTTCGATTCAGCATAATCCCTGATGTTGTAACTTTTCTTGAACATAGTAGAGACCGCCGGTTTCTTCGTTTTTACGAACCACTGAGCGTAGCCTTCTTTCCATCTTGGCTGCTCTTCCCATTCCATCTCATCGCTTCCCATATCTTGACCCATATCTGCCTTATCAACTTCCGGAATCTCGTGCTCAACGTTCTCCTCCACAATCTTTCCTTCTTCAATCTCACTATCAATGACAATCTCAGCCCCTATCTTCTCTATCTCCTCCATCGGTAACACATCCTCATCACCTACAATATCATCATACACCTCTTCAGCATCCACGACCACCACATCATCACCCGAACCGCCAACTGCACTCGTTGACTCCCCCTGAGATGTGGAAGTCCCAAGAGCTTGTTCAGTTCTTGGCAACTCTCCACCTGCACCTTTCGATGCATTGGGATCATCGTCTCGATCATTACGCTTCTTAGTCCTCAGCCCATCACCCTTACAGCTCGTCTCCCCCCTGAGATGCCAAGAACTGTTTCAAAGCATCAATTATTTTTCCATGTTCGATCAGCAGGGACGACTGTATCTGATTCTCTGCAACGAGGCGCTGAATAGCATGGGTCTGGATAAGATTTACCCTTGATTGTTCTGCCACGACCCTTTCAAGCGCTGCTATTCATTCCGAGTTGGATAAGGTTGCATTGAAATCAAACCTCAGATGCGATATATGTTGAGTGTACTAAGGAGGGATTTCCAATGTAACCGGGACCTCAGAAGTAGGCGTAAACGTAACCGCAGGTGGTATCGTAACTGACAACCCTGCAGTAGCTACAACTGTCGACTCAATAAATCTTGCCACGACCTCCGTTGGAGTAAGAGTTGGAGGTGGCAAAGATACAATCTCCGGAGTCGAGAGTTGGAATGTAGTGGGTGGTAGGCCGAATGAGAATGAGGTATCCACCACAGGAACATCCGTGGCACTTGGCCTTGTAACTGGCAATGATGAAGGGACTATTGTCATACCAGACAGTGCGGGTGGAGTGAAACGAACCACTTTTGAGCTCTCACCAGCTCCCGAACCTTCACCTGTCCGTTCCCTTCTCGATCTACGAACCAACTGATGTAAATCTTCTTCAAAATCTGAATCACTGTCATCATCGTCTATCTTTCTCTTCCCTTGAACCCTTTCTTGTTTCTCTTCCCTTGAACCCTTTCTTGTGTTACTAAAATCCGTCTCGCTTCAGCCACATCATCATCTGAAGAATCAGAATCAGCCACCGTCGTAGCTGCCCTAGTAACATTCACACTAGAAACCTGTGCAACCGAGACTTGCACATTTTCCTCTGGATCAACACGTTTCATATCAAAGAAGCCTTGACCACCAAACGCTGCATCAAGGTCTACATTTTCCTCCGGTGACACAACAGGAGCAGCAGGTATAGCTTGAGGTGCTCCAGCCTGTTGTGGTGCCGGATCCCGAAACTCGTCCCCTCGAGCTGGAACATACTCTGGGTTGATTAAGTACCCGAATAATGGAGTATGTCGAGGACGGAGCTCAGGCTTGCTTCTTGCACTCGATGATCTACACTGAGCGAAGATCCTCTTGCTTACACTTTCCACATATCTAATTGGCGGCGCTGAGGTAACGTGGGAGCGACGTGATTCAAGATCATTTGTAGGAATCTTGGATACATAAGAAATCTCTCACGCGCCACCGCTCGTCTCTGACGATCTATCTCGTAAAATACCATCTGACTAAAGCTGTAACGCTTATTGTAAGTCAGTGCAGTCATCGCCGACTGCATGGTCGCGCCCATTCCATCTGTACCAGCCTTTCTCCCCGACATACACACGATCATCACGTGCATGAGAAAGCGCCACTGGTCTAGCAAGAACCCCTTGCGTCTCTGAGTATCCCCCAAAGGACCAGAATATCCCATCCTCAGAAACGCACCATCTCTGAATGGAGCCACAAAGTCGGTAGGATCGTCTCTTGTTTCATCCCCAAACTGTAACGCCACCCTGATATGTTCAGACGAGAACTGTACTATCTGATTATTGACCGTTGCACGCATAACCGGGGGCTCGACTCAACAGTCATATTCCACTGTCTGCCAGAAATCTTCAATGTTTGGCAAAGATATAGGCAGTGTTGTGGTAATAGCGTGGAATATACGCGAGCGAAGTAGAAATGTGATGATCTCGCGGAAATCATCAACACCACTCGCATCCGGGTCCAATGTTATGTACATGTTATGCCCCGGGAAAAACTGTCGGTTGTTGTCTCCACCTTCATCACCACCTGCACCACCTGCTCCAGCAACAGCTGCCATTTCTGCAACAAACAGTCTAAGTTAGAGAATCGTCGAGGCAAATCACAAGTTCGCCTGTTACCATGAGCGAAGTTATGATTTATTCTGTATAGGCGAAGTTAGAGGTGGGGCGAAGTTGGGAACAACTTCGCCTCAACTTGAACTTCGCGTAATAAATGTTAAATAAAAAGGGCAAGGCGAAGTTAATGATAACTTCGCCTAACCACAACTTCGCCTCATATACTGTTACATAATTAATTATCAGGCGAAGTTAAACCTCAGGCGAAGTTAAGAATAACTTCGCCTAAACTGTGAGTTCGCCTGAATATGAATCGGCAACAGTTAGACTTTCGAACGAGGTGAATTGGGTCAATTTGGAGATTGCGGACTCCATAAAACATGATTTTATGACGATTTAGACGATTAAGTTGATTACGACCACGTAATAAAAAGTTTGAAAATCGGGTGGTGAGGTTTCGAAAGACCGAGGTCACGAAAGGGTCGAAACGACCTTTGATTTACATCAATGACAGTGAATATACTTTATATCGACACTACACACCTTGAAATCGGATTAGTATTGAGAAGAATAACACAGATTGGATTCGACGCTATAAGTTCGCTTAGGGTTAACAGTGAATAAGTTCGCCGGTTTTGAAAACAATAAAGAGTCTGACCTACAATTTCCTTTATATATGGTCAAAGTTATTACAGGCGAAGTTATGGATAACTTCGCCTATTGCAGGCGAAGTTCTGGATAAGTTCGCCGGTATTAAACTTTACACAACAAACCCCTATAATTTGAACAATTTGCAATTAAGTTTTAAAACATCCTTTAAAGAGTTAAATGATACAATCAAGACCAAGTAACCAGGTATAAAATCATACAACTACATAAGTAGAATAAAATTTTAAAAATAAAGTACACGGGATCAAATTTCAGTCTCGACAGGGACTACCATGTTTTAGAAAAGATCCGAACAGGAATCATACTAATTAAGTGACTGTCACACAGATCCATGTTCAGCTGTATTATGACATAAAGAAACAGGTTGTAAGCAGGTAAATAACTTAGAATGGTTTTCATTGCTTCTGTGATACGGGTTAGGTTCAATTAAGCTCAAAACTTAAATGGGCAACACCTCAGAGATTATGATGCCTCCTATCTATTCTCAAAGCGTATTTGGCTTTCCCCAAGTCACCCCGAGTTGACCTCGACCCGTAGTGTCTGATTAAATAGTAAGTACTCTTCGATCTTTAGACTCTTCTTCCCGTTCTCTTTCTTACATCTTGATTGAGAAGTATTAACATTATGAACTCTAGAATGTCTCAATAACACACATTTTTTTTTAAGTATTTACACAACTTCAGAGTAAACTACTGCAAGTCCCGAATCTGGATCACTGCAGTTTCTTGACACGTTATCTTCACGGGAATCAGAACACTCACGGGCTCGTGTATGACTGGGTAATCGCTTTTCTGCCTATCATTCGGAAAGATATATATGGAGACATGCACAACTCTTAAGGAGTTTCCACGTAAAATCGAGTAGATTTAGTTAGTATCACTTCTACTTTTACGCACCATAAAAAGCTACCATGACATACAATGACTGTTCTAAAGCCTTTTAGGCCTAATAACTTCACTAGTTAAGCACACAGAATCAGTATATCTATCACTTTCCAAGGTTGGATCAATTTTCTGTTAAACATAGTAAAGGAACTTCTTACGAAATAGTAGACTTGAAAAATAATTTCATCTCCCAAAAAATTTTTTTAACTTCTATCGCCCCGATCAAGTCGAAGTTTTCTGGTAAACGGCTATCCTGAAGATCCAATGGATCAGCTGGACCGACCACATACAAGTATGTGTCCCTCTAACTAAGTATGAACGACTAATTTTCAGCGAAAGAATTAAAAACACATCATAAACCGCCCCGGTCACTTTCAGTCATCTGGTTAATGGCTATCCTTATATTCTACAAGTAGAAATGAGGACCAAACATATCCAAAGATATGTCCTTCAAACTGAGGCAACCGACATAATTCTAAGCGATAATGACGTTTTTTTTTTTTTTTAACAAAGACAAAAAAACACGGTTACTCGGGATTGATCATCCCATTCAGCTCAACAAGGTTTTGAAAACGAGTTTTGTTAAACGCTTTAGTAAACAAATCAGCGAAATTATCTAACGTATCAACCTTTTCAAGCACAATCAATTTCTTCTCAGCACAATCCCGTATAAAATGATGATGGATGTCAATGTGTTTAGTTTTGCTATGCTTTACGGGATTGTTACTTACTGAGATAGCAGCAGTGTTATCTATGCAAATAGGAGTATGAGTGAAATTCAGACCATACTCGCGCAATTGCTGTTGTATCCAAAGAACCTGGGAGCAGCAGTTCGATGCTGCCATGTATTCTGCTTCACAAGTAGAAATGGCAACTGAGGTCTGCTTCTTACACTGCCATGACACTAATCTGCCTCCAAGAAACTGACATCCACCTGTTGTTGACTTCCGATTCTGATTGCATCCTCCATAATCAGAATCTGTGTAGGCGACTAACTCCAAGTCTCCTCCTTTCGTGTACCACAACCCTAGCTTAGGCTTGCCTTTGAGATATCGCAATATCCTCTTCACACCCTTCAAGTGAGATTCCTTTGGGTTTGCCTGAAAGCGAGCACAAAGACAAACTGCAAACATAATATCTGGTCTTGAAGCAGTTAAGTACATTAAAGAACCTATGATTGCCCGATATTGGGTGGGGTCCACGTCTGCATCACTGTCTGAATCAGCACCCAATTTATGGTTGACGCAAACTGGAGTATCAAATGGAGTACTGTCCTCCATCTTGAAGCGTTTGAGAACGTCATGGACATACTTAGTCTGATGAATGAACATCCCATCTTTCTTCTGATCAACCTGCAATCCTAAAAAGAAAGTTAGTTCACCCATAGCACTCATTTCAAACCTCTGTTTCATGATGGCTTCAAACTCCTGACACATGGCGACTTTTGATGCAGCGAAGATGATGTCGTCCACGTAGACTTGAACCAGAAGAAAGTCTCTTCCATTTCTCTTAACGAACAGTGTACTATCTATCCTTCCCCTTTCAAATTCATTCTCAAGCAAGTAATCGGATAAAGTTGAGTACCAGGCACGAGGGGCCTGATGTAGCCCATATAGCGCTTTACTTAGCTTGTACACGTGATCAGGAAAGTCTGGGTCAGGAAAACCCGGAGGTTGCTCAACGTACACAACCTCATTGACTTTACCGTTAAGAAACACACTTTCACGTCTAACTGGAACACCTTCATCTCCTTGTGTGCAGCAAATGCCAAAAACAGTCGAATCGCTTCCAATCTCGCCACAGGAGCAAACACTTCATTGTAGTCGATCCCCTCTTGCTGATTAAAACCCTTTACAACCAGCCTCGCCTTGTTCCTGATAATTATCCCTTTTTCATCTCTCTTGCATTTGTAAACCCATTTTGTGCCAATCGCATGCACATTTTTCGGTTTTGCAACCAAATTCCATACCTCCATCTTCTTGAACTGGGCTAACTCTTCTTACATGGCTTCAACCCACGAGTTGTCCTTTAGAGCCATTTGATAGTTCTTTGGTTCAATCTGGCTGATGAAGCAGGTGTACAAGCATTCGTTAATGATGCCTGTATCTTTAATGCTTGTGTAAACACAGGTGTGCTCATTCAAGCTTTGTCTTGTTTGTACACCGTCGGACAGATCACCTATCACGTTCTCTAAAGGGTGATTTTTGTGAACTCTCGTAGTCGGAACCGAACTGACTTGCAGATTGTCTTCCAGGTTCGAAGGTAGCTCATCAATGGGTGATTGCGGTTGAGAGTGAAACGGATTGAAGAATTCCTCTTCTGTAGAGGCAGCAGGGGTATCAACAGCATTTGACGAGGAAGGCTGACATTCATCGTACTGCGGTCGTTGCACATAATTGTCTTCCTCATCATAAAGCATCTTCGTAGCAATTCTCTCATCAACTTCTGCACAATCCAAGTAAAGCATGTTAAAAGATTTAAAAAGCCTATCATAGTCGAAAGCCCCAGCGGGTCCCGTGCTTGGTTTTGGTGATTTGTAACTTGTGATATCAGTGTTACACACCACCTCAACCTTGCTGGTCGATGTATTAAAGACTCGTCTGTTGGGAGTCCCAACAACATATCCGACTAAAATACCTTCGTCGGCTATTTCACCAAATTTTGAGTTCGTCTTTAATATCGAACACGGGGACCCGAATGGTTCGAGACCACTCAAGTTAGGCTTTCTCCCATGCATAAGTTCATAACATATTTTATTCAATCTTTTAACAGTTAACACTCTATTAAGGATATAACAGGCTGTTGCAACAGCTTCAGCCCAGAACACCACAGGAAGTTTCGAATCAGCCAGCATGGTTCTGACTCCTTCAATTAACGTTCTGTTCTTCCTCTCAGCCACCCCATTTTGTTGCGGAGTATACGGGGCGCTGTACTGTTGGTCTATCCCTTTCTGTAAGCAGAAGATCTCCATCTGATAGTTTTTGAACTCTGTCCCATTGTCACTCCTGATGTATTTAACCTTTTTCCCCATAATATTCTCAACCTTGGTAATCAAATTTATTACCATCTGAACCGTTTCATCCTTTGTCTTCAGGAAATATACCCAAGAATATCGAGAGAAATCATCAGTGATCACCAAACAGTATGATGTTCCACCTAGGCTTTTTACATTCACGGGACCGAAGAGATCCATGTGAAGTAGGTCTAGGGTACTGACTATTGAATTAACCTTCTTGGTGTGATGGGATTTCTTGTGTTGCTTTCCCTTTTTGCACGATAAGCATTGGTATTCAAAGTTGAAATTTTTCAAGGGAACACCCAGCACCAGCCCATTCTTGACAATGTAGTTCATTTTCCGAAGATGAATATGCCCCATTCTTCGATGCCATAACTCGGACTCCGATTCAGTTGCTTTTGACAGAAGACACGATTCTTCTGTTGCCATCTCAGTCGACCTCATGTCCATAACATACGTATTCTTTTCCCTTGGAGCCTTCATTACTATCCAATCCTCTGGTATCTTGAAACCAGGATACAGTACGATCGCTTCATTCTTGGTAAAGTGCACAGTGTAATCTTTGTCACAGATCTACGATACACTCAGCAGATTATGCTTCAGTTCTTCAACGAAATTCACTTTCTCTAACGTCATTTTACCATTAGTCACCGTCCCAATTCCAGTAATCCTTCCACCACTCTCTCCAGCAAAACTCACTCTTCATCCCTGAACAGGTTTCCATTCATGTAACAAATTCTTGTTACCCGTCATGTGCCGGGTACAGCGGCTATCCACAACCCATAGATTGTTTGCAGCCCTGTTCAACTGTTCCTGCACGATTAAAGCAGAGGATTAAAATCTGGGGACCCAAGACCTATTGGTCTTGGGTCGATACATCCCGTACTTTGGCTGTCCAAAGTTAGTATTAGTATGATATCTGTAAGTCCTAAAAGGATACCTTCTTGTAGATTGACTATGAGGCCATCCAAACCTTCGTGAATTAAATGAATTATTACTAATGGTTTGGTTGTTAACAGGGAAAAACTGAGATCGATTTCTTTGAAAACCTGGATTAGTCCAATATCTGAACTTTGATGAATTTTCATTTTTAAAATTATAGTAATTACCGTTAGTTCTATTCTCAGTTTTTGAAGGCCTCATACCTCTGAATCTCTGCTTCAGAGGGCAATCAGCAATCATGTGTCCTAATTGATTGCATCTGAAACAACTCATGTGTTCAACTTTCGTATCAATAGTCGTTTTAGATGTTGAGGCTGCATTACTGCCCGTTTGTCTAACATATGGTGGGACATACGGGTTTAGTGGAGAATTCTTTTCAGTTGGTTTATGTTCCTCTCCACGTTTTGGTAACACTGCCTCTTCTTTTGTCTCACTCGACTCGGATGACTTGTCCGAATTTGATGAGACAGGACTAGGAACAGAAATCTTAACATTAGAAATCTTTAATCGTAACCTTAACCGGAACTGTCTGTCTAATTTCAACATCAACAGATTTCTGATTACTAGGATCATAAGTATAGTTATGATTATAAGGTGGTGGAACTTCATTATATCCAATTCCTCCCCTTTTAACTGGGGAACGTTGATCACTTACAAGGTGATCAAGTATAGCAGAGAAATTTCTAAATTGCTCAAGCTTTCTGTTAAGTTCCACCACTTTCACCTGGTGATCAGCTATATGTTTATCCCTTTCAGCTGTTAGTTTGGTTTTCTCTTCTAACACTTCATAGCTAAGATCAATTACTTGTATTTTTTCAGCTAGATTGGCTTTAAGACTTTTGATATCTTTCTCGCTAGCTTTTATTTTTACCTTGTAACTATTTTCTCTAGCTTTAGTGTAATGATGATCTTCTTTTAATGTTTTAAATTGAGCATCTAAACTAACAAACTGATCAGTTATTGTTTTCAATTGTTCAGACAGATTTTCACATTTCGTACAAGGGAGTTTAGTACTTACCTCGGAGAGCTGATCTGTCACTTCTGCCATGTAAGCTTGATTTTCTCCAGTCACTTTCTCACTTCCTGCAGTTTCGATGTTCGCCAAATTGGCATGTTCGAACACTTCCTCAACATGCAGATTCCAATTGTATTCCCCGTTCTGTCTGGATATCATCGCCCTATTCTCACTACTTCCACCACTCTGTTGTGTAGACCTGTTCTGACTACATTCAACTCTGTCATTTGTGCATTCTTTAGCAAAGTGGCCATTCTGTTGACAGTCGTAACACCGAACCTTTGACTTATCAAAACCTGGTCTTTCACCAACAAACTTTCTACCAGTCTTCTTCATAAACCTTTTAACCCTTCTCACAATCATCGCCATCTGCCACTGCAGATCCATCTCTTCCAGATCATCAGCATCGATCTGATCATAGTCTTCGTCTAAAGTTGCAGGATCAACAATCTTGCCTTTAATGTAATTTTCATACGAAGCAATGAAAGATGCATAGAGAGCAAACTGTTGTTCAGCAGATTTAACACTCATGGGCATCTGAGAGTAGTTGTTGTTCGGAACACTTGAAGAGAAACTACCCTTGGTTGCTTGAGGTTTAGAAGCATTTGTACCACCAGCTACAAA
Organism: Bidens hawaiensis; assembly: GCF_021521415.1. NCBI lineage: Eukaryota > Viridiplantae > Streptophyta > Magnoliopsida > Asterales > Asteraceae > Bidens > Bidens hawaiensis. The sequence goes on along the minus strand of NW_027501381.1, from coordinate 35,045 downwards.
ACACACATCACCATCCATGTTGAGAGTTACATGACCTTCATGTGTTGAGTTAGCGCCCGAGTCTCCCTTAGAGTAGTAAGCAGATGATTCAGACTTCGAACTTGAACTTGAGTTAACTTTTGCACCATACATTCCCGGATCCTGAACCTGATCAGTTGGTGTCTCTTTTCGAACCATGTTAAGTTCAAAAGTTCGTAGTTTGTTGACTGGTGTTTCCAAGTCATAGTCGGCAAACTCTTTGTCTTCTCTCATCAAGACGGTGTACATCTCCCATTTCGGTGGGAGAGCATCAAGAAGTTTTTCTACGATCTCCTCTTCTTTGTAAGCAATAGAATAATTGCTGAGTTCATTCATCAGGTGATACTATCTCGTGATGATATCATCAAGTGATTCATTCTTCAAATACTTGAGCACCGAGAATTGGGTTTTGAGTAGTTTAATCTTGGATGCACGAATCCCCACATTACCTTCAAATCGGTTTTCAAGTGCTTCCCATAGCTCTCTAGCGGTTTTATACTTCCTGAAGGTGTGAAGAATCTCTTGTGGAAGAGCCATTGTAATCGCAGCATGAGCTTTGCTTTCAGCCTCATACATCTTCTTTTCTTCCTCTTCCATCTTGTTGTATTTCTTAATCAGTTCACGACCCTCATACAAAGCAGTTGGTGGAATGTATCCGTCTTGAATGCACACCCACATCTTAGCATCTTGATATTTAACGTACTGCTCAAACCGATCTTTCCATGCCACAAAATCGGTACCCTTAAGAATTTTCGGTGCCATAGTAGCTGAACCTGCTTCCACTTCCATCTTCACCAGTTCCGTAATATTTATCGAAGTCATCTTTTACGAAACGAAAACACAAAGAAACCCGAAAAATAAAAATTTTATCCTTAACAGTACTGTAGGCGAAGTTGTGGATAACTTCGCTTAAGTCTTAACTTCGATTGAATTCTTAACTTCGCTCTCCTTTTTAAATTCGCCTGATTTGGCGAAGTTGTGAGGTAGGCGAAGTTGTGGATAACTTCGCTTGAGATATGCGAACTTATGAGGTAGGCGAAGTTGTGGATAACTTCGCTTAACCTTATATCTTCGCCTAAACCCCACAAACAGTAGCGGCAACTTCGCCTGATGAACACGATGATTTTGAAGGTTTGATTTTGACGTTTTGCGATGTATGCGAAGGTGTAATGGGTTATTTTTGATGGTGGGAGGTGAGTAGGACACAAAAACTCGGTAAACTCGTCCCGCGAATAGTCGAACGGAACGATTTCTACACCCGCGTGATAATCCCGAACCACACAATCACGAGAAAAAGCTCTAATACCAATTGTAGGTTCCCAGCCGGATCTACACGGAATATCTCGTTCTACGTAGGTGCGGAATCCCTACGTAAGACGTTACGAGCGTAGAAGACGATACACGTTAACACGATCAAACACACGTTACAATAAACAAAGACACGTTGTATTGCAACTGGAAACACGTGATTCACTGATCACCGATTACACAAAACTGAATAACTCGTAAACTAAAACTCTAACTCATCTTCTGATCTAGCCGTAACCTAGCAGTTTATATAACACGACAACTTCGCCTAGCATGTTTAGGAGAAGTTGTCCCTAACTTCGCTTGTTCCACAAGTTCGCCTATATCAGCGAACTTGTGAGAACTTCGCTTACATCCAAATACAAATCCAACTAACTCGATTACAGACACTAGACACTGAACACTGAACTCCACTTGTAAGTCCCCCCGGGGCGTCGCCGATCGATACGAGATCCGCACGAGGTCTAGGAGTGCGGAATCCTCCTAGACTCGTTTAATGGTGTAGAAGACAAAGAACACGATTACACACATACAAACACACGAATGGGATAAACACATCTGCAGATCTTTTATATAATAACCGAAACACATTACATACCAAACACGAAAACAAATGACACGGCCGACCCGAGGTGAGCTCTACCTCGGGCCGTCCCACACGACTCTCCCTCTCGGTTTCTCTCTAGCTACTTGAACTGGACACACAATACTCTAATTTTCTGGATACTCAAACCTAAACAAGACACATATATATATATATATCGAAACAACTTCGCGGGCTTGGGCTTGGGCCAGTAGGCGAAGTTGTTATAACTTCGCCTATGGCGAAGTTGATCTAACTTCGCCTATGGCAGAAGTTGTTACAACTTCGCCTATGGCGAAGTTGTTATAACTTCGCCTATGGTGAAGTTGTTCTAACTTCGTACTTCGTTTCCGCTGATCAGAATTGCATAGCGACGGTCACAAAATGCACCAACAGTACTCAACCCCATGGACCCGAGCGAGACAAATAAATGCCATATGACCGACACCTTAGGTTAATTTTAACCGAATTCACGGTGATTCATGGCTAAACTCGGTTTTCCCGATTATTGTGTTCCATTATTTAAATGGTTAGTTGGGTGAAAAATCCATGGAACCCATGGGCACTCATACTATTCATTTCTTAACTTGATTTCGTATTTTTGTTGGAGTAATCAACGTGGTGATTCACAAGATTCTCCGACTACCCACATTTATTTTGATAGTTCGTTATTTAGTTTGGTCGGTTAAAACACCGTGTAACGCTCATTGGGCCGATAAACTTCATTGCATTGTTAATTCGTTAATTAGTTGGGACAATCGAATTGCTATGTAACGCTCATGGGCTGTCCAACTCAGTTGTTTTTCGTTAGTTCGTTAGGCCATTCAAATTGCCATGGAAAGCTCATGGGAGGCCAACACCCACAATTTATATTTCGTTAGTTTATTGTTAACTTAATAATCTAAATTTTAAACTGACTTAACTCCTTATGTAGCCATCACACATTAATCATATTGACTACATCATTTAAAAACTATTTACGCATTGTACCCCCTCATCTTATAAGCTTTTACTTTTAATTCTCATGACGCAAATCCCCTTACTTCTTAACGCAACGTTATTTTAAGTGATCTACATAGTTAAACATTTCACTATTCTTATGATTCCTTCAATTTATCCTTCATTTTATAAATCCTCATTTTTGGTCCCTATAGAATGTCTCATTCAAGAAACCAACGTTGTCCTTGACATCAATCGTTTGATTCTCACGACCATCGTATGGCTGCGTGTATCGCTAAAGAGATGATTGCTGTGATCCCTAGGATAGTGACGCAAATTCAAAACATCAATCCCACTGATTCAACTTTTCCCACCAATTCCTCTGCTGGAGACTACAAACCATCTACCTCCACTCATCCTCACAACAGGAAACGTTAGAACCTTGTTGCAACAAATCCTACCCACCCGCAAGTCTTCTCAAACAAGAAACCTTACCTCGGTCCTTTTCCGTCATGCTCCGTTTGTAACTATCATCACTCGGTTAGATCCCTATGCCGTCGTTGCACCCAATGTAATCGTTATAGCCATCTTGCTAACACCTGCCGTGTCCCGCCTACTTCACAAGCTGTATTGCAACAACCTACCCCTCATGCTCAACCCGATGTTCCTAATACCCGTGCTTTCTACCATTGTGGAAACCCATCAACCTCATGTACCTCAAACTCCTCCCATCAATCAAGGTCAACTTTTACTTAACACAACACTATCAAACCCCACAACCGCAAGCTCAAGTTTACTGGACATATTTCCTCCAAACAACCTTCTTGCAAACTGTTCAAGCTCACGTTATTCAAGTTACCCAAAATCAATCTACCTCAACTGCTCCTACTCCTGCAACTCCTCATGGTGCCTCAAGTCACGTAAATCAAGCCACTCGACGATATTGAATACCTTTGCCTTCCCTTTATCTATCTTACCTTATTTTGTCTTCTTCTTAATTATTTTAACTCCTCTTATGGCCATTTAAACTATGTATCTTTTATAAGCTATCTTATGAATAAAGTTCATTTTTGTTTCAATAGATTGTTTATTAAAATTTACTCTTATCTTATTTTTTTACCTTAATAAGTGATGTCTTTTTCAAATACTTACATTTTGCGATGTCTTAATAAAATCCCACCGCAACTTTTGGAATTGTTTTATACACTTGTAGTTTTCTAACTAAAACTCTTTAATTTTGTTCCCTCAAAAATCATGTTTTACTTAAACGTTTTGTAACTCACACAATGGGACGAGTTATGTGGACCATCCGACGATCTAAGTAATTATGGATGCATACATAATTACCAAAGTCCTCGCATGGAAATCATAATCCGAATAATTGTGTGTCATAAAATAGAACCGAAAGCAGTTGAGATAACGGTACAAATGTAAAGATGATAAGGACATGGTGGATACGCCGCTAGTACATCCTATATATAAGTGCCCTTATCGGATTTTCATTTGGAGCGTTATTTTGACTATTCAAAGCTCTATATTATGATTTAAATCATATTTAAAATTTTCTTTTAGTTTTCTTAAAATTTTACGGTGTTGTTGTAGTATACATTAATTTCGGGACGAAATTCTCTAAAGTAGGGGAGACTGTAACAACTCGGGTTTTTCCGGATTAATATTTTTATTAAATATCTGACTCGTTTTGATGTTCGGAATATTTTATTAAAATAGCGTGTTTATCGAGAAGATCAATTTTTATTATATTACTACTTAATTATTTTTATAATATATATTTATAACTTTCACTTTATGACAAATTTAGCCCAAAGTATAACGTTTAACCTCTTTTGTATCCAATTCTAAAATTTAGGGTCTAATCTGTAAATATAGTTACCCAGATCCGTATCATCAAATCTGGATATCCTTACCCAGACCCGTATCCATGTCTCTTTCTTGGACCCGATACACAATTTGATTTCTTGAACCGCAATTGTCGCTATAAACATGTTGTTTGATCTTGTATATATTGTTCTTACCAAATTCGGCCTGGAGACACCCTTAATCACGTTAAATTGGGATTCGTTTTTCCTTAATTACCAATTGACACTCGTTTGATCTTGATGAACACGAAATCCTCTATAATATTTCAATTAAATGAATAGATACGATCTCTAGGCTATAGCCGACTTAGACCCTATATATAATTGATCTACCGTTCACGTTTATATCTCGTTCTTCAACCCCTAAAGCTGGCCACTGTAGCGTCGTTTTAACCCTCTTCCTCTCATCCATAGAGGTAATTAAACATATGGTTTTAATCGCGAATGAGCACTGATCAAAAGCCCTAACGTTGTTTTGATTAACTTTACACGGATTGATCAATTGGATTTCTAGGGTTCTTTATCAGTTCTGCTTTGATCTGCTTCTGTTTTTAATGAAACTGGATTATTGCTTGTTGCATATCGTTGTTAGCTCAGTTGGTTAGCATATTTGAGCATGGGGGCAGAGGTCGCGGGTTCGACCCCTGCCACCACGTTTTTTAGGGAATTTTGGTATTTTCTTTAAAGGGCTCTTAATTAAATATTATTATAATAATAATAACTATTAAATAAATTATCTTACTAAAAACCTGATATAATACTTGTGTTTCCCGTATCTCTAGTTCGTGTATGTACGTATATGTGTTGCATATATGTATATGTGCGTATATATAATAACACGAAAACTAATATTTATTATTTAATATATAACAAGTAAACTTTAAATTGACAAACTAATAATATGGTTTGTTTAAAAGATGTATTTTACTTTTATATTATAACATATACTTTATATATTTATATACTTTATAAAACTAACAATATCTTAAAATGTGTTTTACTTAAACAAACTAATGATTTTGCATATTATATTTTATCATATTATTTATGATTAAAAATGGGTATACTATTAACTTAATAATGATTATAATTATTAAGCTTTCATAATCGATCTAGTTCATTAACTTAGCGTATCTTCGTATTCTTTTTCCCTATTAGGCCTTATCGTCAACGTGTGTGATCCGCTTTCGTCATTTTTGTTGTTATCTATTCACTATTGTTCGTCTAAGGAGGTGAGTACCACATTCCCCTATTTTACTTCTTTTTCCACGTTTTGGGGACATATGCGTAAATATATTTCTCATATATACTTATACACAAAACTGCAACTTTGTCTTATGTGTTAACAACTTATACCTTACGTGTTTATGTGCTTATTTGCTTTGTATGCTTCCGCATTCGGAGAGGTCCAACATTATTTCAGTCTAGTATGATCATACGCCACTTGTTACAGCCTTGTGCTTCTCGACATCTCAGTTATACTTGCTCATTTGGTTAATTTGTTATTCTCATATGACTTGTTGCAGCTACGTATTTTTGTTATAATACTATATGTACAACTAAACTGGTGTGTTGCTCACTCAACATGTGTTGTTGACAAACTTCTATTTTAAACGCATATGCAGGTTATCATAGAAATTTAATGCAGGTTGGTGAAGACTTAGTGAAGAATTTAAGTTAGAAATGATGCGATCAAGAATTTAATTTGTAATTGTTGTTTGTTTAATAAGTTGTATTTTGTACTTGAACTATTTGAAATTATTAAATAGATATTGAAACTTATATTGTGCATGATAGTAACCTTGAGAGTTGTGACAATCAGTTCGCGCCCCGACATTTGCGCCGTAGGTTGGAGTGTGACATTAACAATAAGCGAGGGAAAAAAATGAGGTAAGAAACTGTAGCAACAAGTGTCGCTCTCAACGAGATGAATCAACGGGAAAACCCTAAGTCGTAATAATAATCGGAGACGTAACTGTGGATTAAAATATGGACTAATAGAGATTCGAGACTTAAACGAGTATTTGCAATAATAATTAAATTAAATTTATTATTTATTTAAAATAGTAATTTTTAATTAAAGATGTGGGTAAATAATAAAGGTGTATTGTAAGGCCCCTGTCCCTGTGCCCTACTTTGGCGTTGGATTTACTCATAAACACTGTTCTAAATATCAGAGTGAATTAAAACTTTCGCGGAATAATATTAACAGTCAACCATTCTTTGCATAAGTCTTAATTTAAAATAATATAAAACATATCTTTTTAGTTCAAACATTAACAACCGAGTCTTCAGATGTCAGCTTCTTTATTCATCTGCCATGTGTCCCCCTTCATGCCAGCTGTCTTATCCTACTCACCTGCGTGAATACTAAAAGTCAGCTACGCTGAGTGAGTTCTAGTTAATCAGGCAACATACAATACATTCACATACTTACATATATACGTATCCGAAGATACATATTACATACTTAGTATGTTACCTTTCTTTCATTCATACATATGTACTTTCTTTCTTTCATACTTTCATACATTCACTCATACATTCTTTCATACCATCACACTTTCATACTTTCATAATACATACATAACTATCTTTACCATCTCAGATATTTGTAGGGTCTGGTCCATTTCTTCTCTATCTCAGATATTATCAGATTCTGGTCCCTTTCTTCTCTATCTCAAATATTATTAGGGTCTGGTCTCTTCTATCTCAGATATTATTAGGGTCTGGTCCCTTCTTTCCATAAAACCATACATATGTTTCTTTACACGTACATTCTATTATATACATTCATACATATTCTTAATCATTCATATATCATTCATGCATCTTATGTAAACTCACCTTTCGTGGCGATACGTGCAATATCCGAAGATCATTCACGTACCGTCAAGCATTCATTCATAACCTCAATTATTATCATATAAATCATATAATGCATACACTTACCACTTAGGGTAAGTGTATTAACTAATCACATCCAGTATGCACACAGCCCCGAAAACATAATAAGGTAATGGGGCTAGAAACTCACCTGAACTTGGTTCCTCTCAGAGTTAATGGTAATTCCTTTCTTAACTGGGCACGGCTAACTGTATAACAATTACACGTATTATTTAACTATCACTACCCATATCGAATTTCTAGTTTAATATAACCCTCAACGAACGGTGGTGCGGGGGCAACGCCCCTGGCAACAAGGTTCTAGGGGCGGCAACCCCTAGCTGGGTCCAAAGGGCTTTTATTTTCATTAACTGTTCTTAATAAAATTTCTATTATAATTCTTTAATAATATTTTATTGCTAACTCATTAACCTTTTAAGGTATCTTTCATCAATTAATATAGTCCAAGTGCTTATATGTAATTAAACCATTTTATTCTAAGTCCAGGGAACTTTTTATCATTTAATCAAACTCTTATTCGTTATACAGTTCCTTAACGAATGAGGCTCATTCGTTGCCCCCTAACGCGTGTGTTCTTTCATCACGAATGGACTCATTCGTTACTTTTTAATGAATGGACGTTCATAACGAATGAAACTTCATAGCAAATGGACTTTCATAGCGAATGGACCTTCTAACGAATGAGGATTCATTCATCACCTCTCCGTAACGAATGGGCTAACGAATGTAGCTCATTTGTTACTCATTCCTTAACGAATGGGCGTGACCCCATTCGTCACACGTGCCTAGGGTTTAGCACATCTGACAGAATGTCAGATGTCCTTTCATCGTATTCCAAATCATTGGCGCCGCTTTTCCGACGCCGTCGTGCCGGAAAAACTGGCGGTTGCCGGAAAACATGTTGTTTTAACCGATCGATCCAGATCCGAGCCTGGGTGACCCCTAAGCTCGTCATTCGATAGGATTATACCCGATTCCATCCGAATCTCGTGACTTTAACGGTTAAGGATGTAGGTTCATTGTTTCGTGACTAGATCTAGCGGGTTTGGATCCATATAAGATCATAACATCATTACCTCGGATCGATGCTCGGTTTCCTCTTGGGTTCGGCTAGAGAAAGAGAGAAATATGAGAGAGAGCTTAAGTGTGTGTTTTGGATGGTTTATGGAATGGGTGGAAATGAATGGATTAATGAATAATTGTAGTTTATATATTATGGGTCATGGGCTTAAGCCCGTGGTCTTTCTTCCTTCCTTATTAGTCCAAGTCCATTACCCACATTTATTTAACCCAACACAAGCCCAACTGATAATAAATAATATTATTATTTTATTAAGCGAAACAGGAAACGAGATGTTACATGTATAATAATACATTTGTTTATAACATATTTGTACAAATAAATATTTTCACATGTTAATAAAAATGCATTTTAATTATGTATATTTAAATTAAAACTCTTTTAAAACTTTAATACTGAAAATCCTTAACAATTATATTATATTTTTAATATGTTAATTAAATTCTAGATATATATTTAGATTAAAACCTTATTAATATCTTTATTATAAAACCTTTATCATTTTTATAACTAATATATATATATATATATGGTTTTAATCAAGGTTTGGAAAAACATCAAGTTTAAATGTTGGTTTTTATAAAATGCCGATTAATTAATATAATAATAATATTTATAATATGGCTTAATTGATTAAATATATTGATTATATGTTTTAAATGTGATAAAATAAAAAAAATAAAAAAGAAAATACGGGCTGGGGGGGGGGGGGGGGTTTCGAATCCGCGACCCCCAGCCACCCTTGTGACTTAAATCAAATGCACGGATGACTGGTGTCTAACTCGTTTTATAACTCAAGACGGAAAATATATAACCAAATAGCCAAATAATAATATAAACCCTAACGATCAATCGGCCAAATCCTTTACTAATTGTACAATTAACCATAGGGTTAATGATGAGGAAAGAACGATGAACAAATACATATAACTAATTACTTGTAATGATATTATTTTGAGGGCTTAATCGATCGTATAATAACCGGCTTAACAGAATCACAGTATAGGGGCTGATAAATTGAAATTAGGTAAAGGGGTTATGACGAAGATGGTGTATGGATGCTTTTTGCAATATTAGCTGAGTTATAATGCAAGCTAATAGGTATATTAAGATCGATTTGGGTCGGCTGAATATATTAAGAAAAAACGAATTAGTGTTGATTGATTAACCAAATTTTGACTTTCGGTAGGCCACAATAGGCAAGTCTAACACACGATTTGATTTTATTGCCAAATTTGTGACGAGAATTGAGGCTCAAGACACTAAACGGGTCATGGATATATGATCTAGATATGGAAACGGTTTGAGGAAAACAGGTTATATGATAATAATAATAATAATAATAATAATAATAATTGCATTTTAGTCCCTCGAGATTGAAGGTGGAAACAAAATTGGACAAAAGTTTAGTTTAGGGTAAATTTTGCCACATTTTGAAAGTTATGAATATATATTATATAAATAATTAAACAATAATATAATAATAATTGATCTACTCAATAAATGCGGTATTTTATTTGATAAAAATAACCCGAACATAAAAGCGGGTCGGATGACGGTTAATAAATTGATAATTTAAAAAAATCCTTGTTGTTAAAGTTATGTTCGGAATCAAATTAATGAAACAAACTTGAAACCAAAATAAAATCATACATACTAGAAATTAATCAATAGCATGGATGAAATAGAAGACTGAATAAAATAAACACCAAACATGATTCACACCAGTACTTGTATCGTGAATATGAAACATCAAAATCACCGAACTCTTTCTTGCCTAACGAGCGATTCTTCCGTGAAAGCAACATTAACTAGCTAAAAACTGGTAATCAAAGAAAGACCGAACCTGCTTCACACCTGTAACATTCGTTACTTTTTAAACCCAAAAATCCGACCCGCTTCAAATTTTCGGTTTTTATATGTACTAATATAAATGTAAATCAAGTTTCGTTGTATGTACTTATATGTTCGTCAACCGATTCATTTTGATGTTTCGATGCATTCTTATCATTCGTTTATTATATATATAATTACCGTTATTTATTTAATAATATTTACGACGCTTTATAGTGACTATTCGTTGTTTTTCTATTTTGTATTGTTCATTAACGAAACACCAAGTTCAAACATGCATACTTACGAGTCACGAACTATACTGGTGTAATATAAAAATAATCCAAGTATCTTACCTTTTATTACATTTATAAAACATTAGATCTAAGGTTCAATTTGTAAATATAATATAAGTTCTAATTTTAAAACATTTAGAAAGTTGAGGGTTAATATGAAAATAGATAATAATAATAATAATAATAATAATAATAAAAGAAATCCCAACAGCAGCCCCCCGTGTCACGTTTTCCCGGCGAGACCCCCAGCGACCGGAAATCGGCGCCGGAGTAAACCAAACACCACATAAACAGCCGCGGTTGGTCCGTTAATTGATACTAAATGATTTCACTATTACTCTTAAGCAATAATACGTGAGTTAATTCGTCATTTAATTATCCATTAACCCGTATTAATAACCAACTCGCCGGAATTATTATAAACAAACAATAATGAGTATTTATATCTTTACGATCCAATTGTGATTATACATAGTCTTTTAATCTGCAACTAAACTCGTCCACAATATCCTTTTAATCTAATTTACACTCTAAAACTCATAATCGTTCATCAAAATCCGATTCCGGTCACCTCGTCATTCACCATCATTCCAGTGTTGTTACAGGTAATAGTTATATGTTTTTGAATCCTTTTGAGCCGATTAACAAAAACCCTAACATAATTCGATTGAACATGGAATGGATTAATAGATTTGAAAAGCTAGGGTTTGATGAAGAAGATGAACATGAAGTTTATATAATGTAAAGAGAAATCTGCATTTTATCTCCCTGGAAAATAACGTCGCGAGATGGAATTACCATTGAAAAAGATTTTGCGAACTTTGACTCCCTGTGTTACTCCGGCGGGTTCTTCTGACTCCTGTCGTCAGTTGACCCGTCGTTGACTCGTTAAAAATAAGGGAAATGACCCATTTACCCCTATATCTTCATCTTCATCATCTAACCCAGAAATCTTCATCCATGGCTGCCCGAATTCTTAAGTTTGGTATAATAATAATAATAATAATAATAATAATAATAATAATAATAATAATAATAATAATAATAATAATAATAATAATAATAATAATAATCTTATGTCACGCATCACTCACCCGAAACACAATGTCCTCCTCCACCACCGTGGTCGTCTTGGACAACGACGACGGCCAAATAAAAGCCGGGTTCGGCGGCGAACACGGGGGATGATGTTGAGCGGCTTGATGATTATTATTATTAAGATCCGGATGAATTACAAAACCCTAGAAAACGAATCGGCGACGGTGGTTAGGGGTTTTGATCGGAATGATTTATGGGTGCGGTGGTTGAATTAATGAAGAGATTGGTGGTGGGATTTGAGAGATTTGAGGGTTTGAGTGATGAAATCTAGGGTTTTAGGAACAAGTATGTTTGAGGTTTATGATAATTAAGATGAGCTGATGATGAAGATGATGATGATCTACTGATGATGAAGATGAGTATTGGTGATGATGATGTTACGATGCTGCTGCTGTTGCTATTATTATTATTATTATTATTATTATTATTATTATTATTATATTTTAATTTGTAAGGGTTTTGAGATCTGAAGTGATTCATGAAATTGAGTGGATGTATGGATAATTAAAGAAGTGGGTTTGATTGGATCTCGGAGGATAATAAGTAATGAATTGATTGAAGATTATTATTATTATTATTATTATTATTATTATTATTATTTATTATTATTATTATTATTATTATAGATTACTTATGGTAGAGGGGTTTGATGATGATGAAGATGCAGTGGGATTTGATGATGATGATGAAGATACTCCTGCTGTTGTTGCCAGAGGATGATGGATTATTATTATTATATTTATTATTTATTAGAAGATTACTAAAATACCCTTAATATGTTGGTATTATTACTAAAATACCTACGGTCAACTAACAGTCAACTGACGGTAGGAGTCAGAAGAACCCGTCGGAGAAACATAGGGGCCCAAAGTTCGCAAAATCTTATTCAGGGGTTAACTCATCGCGCGACGATATAAACCATGGAGACAAAATGCAGATTTCTCTAATATAAATATATTTTCTGAATTCATAAACATCTTACAGACTTGGTCCGTTGATTAGTTCATTAGTGTTACAACTAGAGGACCCGGGTTCAAACCCGGGTCAGAGCATTTTTGTTTTGTTTTGTTTGTTTTTATTTCCAAGATCTTTTCTTTAAAATATATTAATTAAGTTAAATTATTATAAATCAAATAAAATTATTTTAAGTTAAACAAAATTAAATATAAATTATAGTAACCATTTTTCACTTAAAAATCTGACTTTCGTTTTCGTTAAGTTTTCGTTGGAAACCCGATTAATATTTCTAACTATTATTTCGTTAAACTTTATATTACACTAACACTATTATTTTCAAAGCTAAATTTTGTTAAGATCCATAATTTCCATAAACGTTATAATAGTCAAATTTGATAAATCTCATAATTTAAACTAATATTAAATTAATAATTCGTTAATATATAAAATAATATTATAACATCCAACTCCATAATAAATGTACATTCAACACCTCTAAATTCCGACAACCAGATTTATCTACTTTTATAAGACGTTAGTTAATATTAATTTTGTACTTTTAATTCTAGTTCGTGACGATCAATTGTTTCGGTTTCATTTATGAACTTTCGATTTTATTTCAAGTTTGTATTCAACTTCAAGGTGAGTTTCTCACACCCCCATTTTTACCCTTTTTAACTATTTTGGGGGTAGCATATATATCCTATTAATAATTCAATTTCGTTTATTCATTATTTACAAACTACAATTCGCTACATGGACTTGTGTGTTTACTTGTTACTTGCTACAAATTACTTGCTCATGGATTATTTCAAGATAGTATGATCATACGCCCTCTGCGCTCAATACATTTGTTGTTATGAGTGGAAAAGGGCCTCATTATCCGAGTACATTGGTGCACAATCCCAACTGAAAAGGACCTTTCTTGCGCTTATCTGAGTACGCTGGTGCACAATCCCAGTTGGAAAGGATATTACTTGCTCATTTACACTTGTTCATGGAATTGTAGATTTTTATGTACTTATGTCAAAACTTGTGTGAACTCACCAACTATTCATATAGTTGATCTTTATTTTATATATATGTTACAGGGACAATTATTATAGGATGAAACGGAGAAGACACTAGAACTTAGGTTATATTAATAAATGGACATGTTGTTAAATGTTCTTGTATTTTCCTTGTATTTATTGTTACAAACTTGTGTACTTGATGTTTAAATTAATTAATGATAATATTGTCACTTAATAGTGTCACATGTGTTTTGGGCAATATGTACGTCACACTCGAACGTTTTCCGCTTTAGCCGGGGTGTTATAGATTGGTGTCAGAGCCGTGACTACAAGATAGGACATTAGACGTAGTGTTCTAGTTAGTTATAGTTTATTTGCTTAATTGCTTAGGTTGCATAATTAGAAATTATGTGAGCCTTATGTGATTGTTCAAAGCACTTAGTTGTTACTATTATACTGATGATTCAATTACTCCAATTACATAAGCACACACAAGTCCAAGGCTTATGCCTAAAAAAAAAGATTTTTCCAACATTTTCAATTATTGATTTTCATTGTGGTGTTCCGATACTTATTCTTCTTAAAGATGGTTCTTTATGGCGGGTAAGTAGTAACTGTAAGGGGGACGTGCCTGTTTTCCGAAACTCTTGACACCAAGGTTATTGAACCTAAGGATAAGCAATGCGTATAGATCCCAATCAGACGCGGGACCCGGTTGCTTACCTGGAGAGTTTGGAAAGAGCATGAACTCTATTATGCCAAAGCATACCACTTTCAACGCCATATGAATCACAACTTTAAGTTTTCCAACGCGACCATGTTCTCTTTGTGAAAAGAATATGGTTGCACTCCTCTATGTTTTACAATGTGTTTTAACTGGAAGTCTGTACTCGAATACCCAGTTTTCGGTTCGATTTAATTACGCATTTTTAAACGAGAATAGTTAAGTTTAAAAATTTTGTGACACGTTTTATTTATTTATACGCTCATTTACGGTTTAAACTTTTAAAAGTTTGCAAAGTAATAACCGAATTTCAAACGATTATTTAGTTATTTTACTATTATGTTTTAGAATCGAAAATTCAAAAAGTTATGGTGATACATGAATGGTCGCAATTCAATCACCTTATTGTTATACTCATTTACTCTTATGTTTTAGAATTGAAATTTAAAAGTCATGGTGGTTCATAAACACTCGATTTTCAATTCGATTTCACTATTTATTGTTAAGTTTAATATTTTTTCATATGGTTATTCAAATAATTTATGAGATTTTGGTTTATTGACATTGTGAAAACTCATGACGTTTCATGGGAATTCCAATTTCGATTTCAAATTTGTTTCATGCAATTTCTTTTCTTTACTTGTTTTCACTGAAATGTTTGTTAGTCGTTTTCATACTTACGCCTCAAGTCAAGCAAATTCTTCACGTTCCGTATCACGCCTTCTCGTTTTCCTAGTTGTCGCATTCAACCGGCGAAATGACAATCCAAGTTATCAAGTAAAACGACCTCCGCAATCCCGATCACCCCACGTTTGACCGCACCTACCTTCATCGTTGTAGTTAATTCAAACTCAAACCCAGCACCATTCTTGGAAACGCAAACTAAACCCAACCGAAAAGCTTCGCGCTAAAACACACCCTTTGTACAGTATGTGTAAATCCCACCACTTTACTTCCCTGAAACGTTGATATACTTCAATCTGTGGTAGATTCAATTACCACTTATTGCTAAAACCTACCCAAACTCAACGTCACTCACCCATCTGCAAGACCTGTACCTAACCATTTGTCTCAATCACATGTTTGACCTCATGCTTCAAGCCTACTATCATTGTAGTGACCTTAGCACACTCGCCATACTTTGGAAGGCCTAACTTGTTTCCGCCATACAATATCCTAACTCCGCATTCTTTGTCGACCTTACACGATTTTCTGGTTTCAATACTTAAATCTTTACAAATCTCATCAAACTCGTCTATATTTTCTTTTGCGTACTCTCCTACATTCTATTTCTTTTACTAACACCTCGCACCTAATCCCAAATCCTCAATTATTTTTAACTTTCAATCAAATGGATTTCTTTAAAAATGATTTATTACCACTATTATTATTATTAGCATCATTATTAATATTACTACTACCATTATTATTAGTACCATTACCATCATCATTATTATTATTACCATCATTATCAATATTATTATTACTAAAATTTTTATTACTATTATTATTAATATTATTATTGTTATTATTAGTAATATTATTATTACTAGTATTATTGTCACCACTAATAATAATGTAATTATTATTTCAAACCATATTTAAAGTAAACATTTTGTTTCAAACAAGTCTTAAGCCTTTTAAGGCTATTTTTCATTCAAAAAGACGGATACCTAGACAATCATTTCTTTCCTTTCTATCTAGGTCGCATGCCAAAAGAAAACATTTGTTTTTATGTAAAAGTTTCATAAAATTTGCAAGTCTTTGCGATAGCTAAAATAATTTTTTTGTCTAAATAAATTTTATTTCACCATTAGATTTAAAAGTATCATGATTTACAACCGATTTTCATAGATTAAAGTTCTCCTTTCTTTTCCCTTCATTAACGCCAATGAGTTTCGGCTAAGAAATCATGGCACCACCTTCCACGTCAACCTCTACTACCCCAAATAAACCAACATTCGAGAAGACAAGCGTCACAAGCTACATTTTCGTTTCTTTAACTTCTCCTTCACGTATTTTTTTTTCGGACGTACCCAAGCTGATTTTACATCCACGTCTTTAGAATATTGTTTACAAAGTTTATTTTGATTGTTCATTGATCTTTGATCCATATTCGTTTTGTAGTTTACGAAACGTAAATTCGTACATCATTTTTTTATTCGCTTTATTAAATCGGTTTACGTTTGTTATTTTGAATTATGTGATCTATGACCAATTTCCCATCAACGTAACCGTTAAGTGGAAACTGGGACTATGAACATGTATGCGTACATAGTTATCTAATAGAAACCATATTTTTATTTTATTTCTACAATTTACTATCGGTGACCGGTTCTCTCCAAACAAATTCGTTTACTTAGAACCGGGACTGTGTCTCATGTACATGCCGAGTTTATCTGATGTTATATTTTTACACAAATTGTTTTGTTTATTATTGTACTTCTCTTCCACTCAATGTTTTATTTGAACCATTTTATTGTTCTTGATTTCATCAATATAAGACAAATACTTTATTTTAATTTCGAAGTCCTAATTATATACTTGATAAGCACAAAGTTACTATTGGAATTTTTTTTTCTTTTCACAAACTTAATCGATTTCAATATTTTAATACTACAATTTTCGTTTATCCATTTCATTTCAAGTTATTACCAATTTACATGTTTGTAAGATATAATTGTTTATTCATCTCAACGTTGCCATTGGTCACGTCGATGCTCTATTGGAGATTTTCATTTTTTTTAAAACATCATGATATTTTGATACTTACAAGTTTCGTTCATTTAAGCTATTCTCGAACCCAATGCGTTATCAAGTCACATATTCATATTTCGTTGGTTAAATGCTATGTTTACATGTCACGTTATTTCGACTCTCTTATTTCAATTACATGTTACGATGTTTATAATTCTAAATATTTCATTCTTTAATTTCATTATCTCATTTATTTCGTTTTCAACATCGTTTACTTGCTTTAGACACGATGATTTTATTTACTTGACCTATTGTTTTTCGCATTGTCCTTGGCCTGAATGGTCTATCAATGTGTTAGTGATGTTGTTACCCTTTAAATTCATTATTTTTTATTTTCAACGTTATGTATGAGAATTTTATTATTTGTGTAAGGTCTATGTCCTAAAACCACACAATAGAGCAAGTTATATTGACCATCCGACGATAGAGGTAATTATGGGTCGACACGTAATTATCAAAATCCTCGCATGGAAAATATAATAAGTTCGGTTGTGTGAAATAACACGGAACTTGGAATGATTTTGGGGAACGAGACAAATACAATATGATAAGGGCATGGTGGATACGCCGATGATACATCCTATATATAAGTGTCATTGTCATATTTTCTATCTGTGGCGTTCTTTCAGGTCATTCAAAGATTTGGCGTTATTTTATTTTAATATGTAAAATTGTTAGAATTTCTAAAAATTCTGTATATTAGTAGTTCTCTTTTAAATTTATTTTTATTTTAATTTCGGGACGAAATTTCTAAAAGTTGTAAGTCTTGTAACATTCGTTACTTTTTATACCCGAAAATCCGACCCGCTTCAAATTTTCGGGTTTTATATGTACTAATATAAATGTAAATCAAGTTTTGTTGTATGTACTTATATGTTCGTCAACCGATTCATTTTGATGTTTCGATGCATTCGTATTATTCGTTTATTATATATATAATTACCGTTATTTATTTAATAATATTTACGACGCTTTATAGTTACTATTCGTTGTTTTTCTATTTTGTATTGTTCATTAACGAAACACCAAGTTTAAACATGCATACTTAAACGAGTCCCGAACTATACGGGTGTAATATAAAAATAATCCAAGTATCTTACCTTTAATTACATTTATAAAACATTAGATCCAAGGTTCAATTTGTAAATATAATATAAGTTCTAATTTTAAAACATTTAGAAAGTTGAGGGTTAATATGTAAATAGAATATAATAATAATAATAATAATAATAACAATAATAAAAGAAATCCCAACAGCAGCCCACTGTGTCACGTTTTCCCGGCGAGACCTCCGGCGGCCGGAAATCGGCGCCGGAGTAAACCAAACACCACATAAACAGCAGCGGTTGGTCCGTTAATTGATACTAAATGATTTCACCGTTACTACTAAGCAATAATACGTGAGTTAATTCGTCATTTAATTATCCATTAACCCGTATTAATAACCAACTCGCCGGAATTATTATAAACAAACAATAATGAGTATTTATATCTTTACGATCCAATTGTGATTATACATAGTCTTTTAATCTGCAACTAAACTCGTCCACAATATCCTTTTAATCTAATTTACACTCTAAAACTCATAATCGTTCATCAAAACCCGATTTCGGTCACCTCGCCGTTCACTATCACTCCAGCGTTGTTGTAATGGTTATATGTTTTTGAATCCTTTTGAGCCGATTAACAAAAACCCTAACATAATTCGATCGAACATGGAATGGATTAATAGATATGAAAAGCTAGGGTTTGATGAAGAAGATGAACATGAAGTTTATATAATATAAATATATTTTCTGAATTCATAAACAACTTACAGACTTGGTCCGTTGGTTAGTTCATTAGTGTTACAACCAGAGGACCCGGGTCAAAGCATTTTTGTTGTGTTTTGTTTGTTTTTATTTTCAAGATCTTTTCTTTAAAATATATTAATTAAGTTAAATTATTATAAATCAAATAAAATTATTTTAAGTTAAACAAAATTAAATATAAATTATAGTAACCATTTTTCACTTAAAAATCCGACTTTCGTTTTCGTTAACTTTTCGTTGGAAACCCGATTAATATTTCTAACTATTATTTCGTTAAACTTTATATTACACTAACACTATTATTTTCAAAGCTAAATTTTGTTAAGATCTATAATTTCCATAAACGTTATAATAGTCAAATTTGATAAATCTCATAATTTAAACTAATATTAAATTAATAATTCGTTAAAATTCGTTAATATATAAAATAATATTATAATATCCAACTCCATAATAAAATGTACATTCAACACCTCTAAATTCCGAAAACCCGATTTATCTACTTTTATAAGACGTTAGTTAATATTAATTTTGTACTTTTAATTCTAGTTCGTGACGTTCAATTGCTTCGGTTTCATTTATGCGCTTTCGGTTTTATTTTAAGTTTGTATTCAACTTCAAGGTGAGTTTCTCACACCCCCCTTTTTACCCTTTTTAACTATTTTGGGGGTAGCATATATATCCTATCAATAATTCAATTTCGTTTATTCATTATTACAAACTACAATTCGCTACATGGACTTGTGTGTTTACTTGTTACTTGCTACAAATTACTTGCTCATGGATTACTTCAAGATAGTATGATCATACGCCCCCCCTTTGCGCTCAATACATTTGTTGTTATGAGTGGAAAAGGGCCTCATTATCCGAGTACGTTGGTGCACAATCCTAACTGGAAAGGACCTTACTTGCGCTTATCTGAGTACGCTGGTGCACAATCCCAGTTGGAAAGGACATTACTTGCTCATTTACACTTGTTCATGGAATTGTAGATTTTTATGTGCTTATATCAAAACTTGTGTGAACTCACCAACTATTCATATAGTTGATCTTTATTTTATATATATGTTACAGTACAATTATTAGAGGATGAAACGGGGAAGACACTAGAACTTAGGTTATATTAATAAATGGACACGTTGTTAATTGTTCTTATATTTTCCTTGTATTTATTGTTACAAACTTGTGTACTTGATGTTTAAATTAATTAATGATAATATTGTCACTTAATAGTGTCACATGTGTTTTGGGCAATCTGTACGTCACACTCGGGCGTATTCCGCTTTAGCCGGGGTGTTATAACACCACCGTCAAATCCATCATCGTCCCCTCCGCAAACACCATCGGTGTTAGAAATTAGACCAAATACTCACCCAGTCTGTATAGATTCTATCGATACGGAAAGTCTCGATTGTCCTCTGATATGGCCATGCGTAGAATCAGACGTTACAACTCTTAGTTGCATCTTTCTCAATCCTCTTTACACGATCCTCCGCCTCTAGTTTTTTTTCGGCCATTCTAATTGTCAGATCCGCAAACCTGGAAATACACTCCTTCCACGTTTCCTTTGTTTTGCCCGTACAAAGACGGATGATTATGATTATTCGCCGTTCGTGGAGGCTTCGCGGTGGCTGTGTCGAGTAAAAGATTCTTGGCAGCGGCTTTGGTGGAGTCAGATGTCAGTGGTAGGGTAGGATGGATAGGATTATGATTGTATATAAAAAGGGCATGTTGGTAATTTTATATTAAAATGGGATATAAGTAACTAAAGGTTAATGTTTGGGTATATATGTAATTGTTAAAGTTAATAAGGGGATATATACAATTCTCCTTAATAAATCACAATTCACAAATAAAGTAATCATTAATTGATAATGCCTAATCAATTGATACTCAAATAACTATACCAACCATAAGTCCTAATTCCTATACTAATCAACAACGAATGTAAGGCCCCGTCAATGGTGCCTTACATTTCATGTCGGATTTACTCATAAACACACTTCTACAAATCAGAGTTAATTAAAACTTTTTGCGAAAATGTTAACTTCAATCATTTGTTACAAAAGATACAAACTTGTATTTAAAATGTATCATAATACATCATCTTTAAAACATCATTTCTTTCGTCTTCAGATGCCAGACGTTCAGTCCTTGCCATGTGTCGTCCTCGTGCTAGCTCCTTATACATATATACCTGCGTGCATACTAAAAGTCAGCTACGCTGAGTGAGTTCTAGTTAATCAGGCAACTTACCAAACAACCATCACCGCCCCTACATCTTAGCCACTTAATTACGGAAGCACGTTGAGGCTTGCCCTCCCAAGTACTTACGTATTGCCACTTATTTAACGAATGCACGTAGAGGCTTGCCCTCCCATGTACTATCGTTGTGCCACTTAATAACGAAGACACGTATAGGCTTACCCTACCACGTACTATTGTCCTGCCGCTTACACCCTTATCAACTTGTTACTACTTCTACAACACTCTAACTTGACTTGCCTACAACACACTTCTTATCGTTACATCAGTTACATAATAAACAAGTCACAACATAACATTCATACACACTTCTTATTACCTGGAAATCATTCTCTTGGCGATGCATGCAATAACCTAAGATCATTCACGCACCGACAAACATTACTTTCCATGTCGATACGTGCAATATCCAAAGATCGTTTACGCATCGACAGACATCCATTCATAACATGTATAAATATATCACATCAAACATTATATCATACACTTAACACTTAAGGTAAGTGTATTCACACTTCACATCGAGTATGCACACAGACCCGAAAACATAACAAGGAAGTGGGGCTAGAAACTCACATGAGCTCGGTTACATTCACCGTTAATGGTTATTCCTTTCCTTAGCTCTGCACGACTAACTGTATAACAATTACATGTATCAATTTACTATCACTACTCATATCACGCTTCTAGTTTAATTATAACCCTCAACGAATGGGGGTCCGGGGGCAGCGCCCTTGGCAGCGGGGTTCTAGGGGCGGCAGCCCATAGCAGGGTCCAAGGGGCAGAGCCCCTGGTTGGGGTCGAGCTTTCTGTCATTCTTTCAAAGTCTAATTCGTTATCCAGTTCGTTAACAAAGGAGGCTCTTTCGTTATTCCCTAACGAATTGGCTTTTATAACGAATTGATCCATATAACGAATTGGTCCATATAACGAACTACTTCTAATTCGTTATTTCCTTTAACGAATGGGCATGATGAATTATTACTATTTCGTTATTTCCCCTTAACGAATTACTGCTAGTTCGTTATTCCCCCTTAACGAATTACTGCTAGTTCATTATTTCCCCCCGTAACGAATTACTGGTAGTTCGTCCTTTCCCTGCTAACGAATTACTGCTAGTTCGTCCTTTCCCCGCTAACGAATTAGGGTTAGGTCAGAGAATTTCGGAAACATTCTCTGACACTCAACCTCGTACCTGAATTTTCCGGCGCTGTCATCGCCGGAAAACCGGGATCTCGCCGGAAAAGCGAGATCTCAGTTATTTTCCACCATTTTTCACTGTTTTTCGTCCCGTTCGATCCAGATCTGAGCTGAGCTAGGGTGACCCCTAAGCTCATCTTTTGATCGATTTATACCCGATTCCACCCGGATCTCATGACTTTAACGGTTTAAGGGTGTTGGCTCGTCGTTTCACGACTAGATCTAGCAGGTTTGGATCCATACAATATCATACTATCATTACTCGATTCGGGATCGATTCTTCTTCTTGGTTTCGGTTAGAGAAAGAGAGAAATATGAGAGAGAGCTTAAGTGTGTGTTTTGGGTGGTATATGGAATGGTTGAATGAATGAATTAAGGAAAAGAAATGGTTTATATATTATGGGTCATGGGCTTGAGCCCATGGTCTTTTCTTCCTACCTTTTTAATCCAAGTCCATAACCCATATCTATTTAACCCAACACAAGCCCAACTCATAATATTTATTTTATTAGGCGATACGAGAAAACGGGATGTTACAACGAGAAATCACAATTTATAATTTAGAAAGTAGTTAACAAAGTATCAAACAATGAACAATTAAATGTACACGGGTTAGGTTTTAGGAGTCTCAATATGAGAACTCACAACTGGCAATAGCACATGCCCCTTGAGAACTAAGTATTTACTACTGGGCTATTAACTCGTAAGAGTTTAATGATAATTTGGATTTTAACTTATAAGTGTTTAATGAGAATTGGGCTTATAAGTGTAACTTCTAAGGCTTTGCTTAGTTTGTGTAATTCCTAAAAATTGGAATGAATTTAAAAAGAATGTGTTTGGTTGGTGCAGGATTAGAATTGGAATAAATTTCAATGAACATCGTACATGCATGGGATGTTTTATCTTAGATAATGAAAGATAGGACGTTGTAGTTCTAGTTAATAAAACATGGAACATTGTGTTTGTAGTCCTAGTTAATAAACATGGAACATTATGGTTATATAAAAGTGTACAAATGTAATAGACATATTGGTACTATTGAGTATTATACTATTACTCAATCGTGTTCAAATGACTGTGTATGACACTTGAGTATATTGACGTATTCACCAGCAATAATGTTGACGTTTTGTTTCAGGTATTGAAGAGTAAAACATTTAGAAAAAGTAGATACTGAAAGGATGATAACTCTCTAGGTACGATAATACCCTTTGATATACATAAGGTTGTCATAATATGAGACTAATATAAGAACTTGTAAATATTGTTTTTCAATAATATTGTAATGAAATAAACAATATTATATCCCAGTTTTTTAAAATGATATTTATTGAACTTAAGAGTTATATAATTTACTTTAAATAAAGAAATTGTTTTATAATTGCGTAATAACTAAGTACCAACTATTGATCACACATACAAGCCCTAATACTTGAGTGTGATAGATGTAGACATCATTAAAAGAAATTGGCGAACTTTTAGAGAGAGAATTTTAATAATCCTCGTCACACCCGAACCTAAGGCAGAAATGTCGAGGCGCGAACTGATTGCTCACAACACACAATGTACTATCATGCAATATAATATGACAATATCTATTAAATTATTTTTAAATAGACAATATATCATTCAAGTACATCAAGTTTGAGCAAATTACCAAAACAATCAAATTTAAGCTAAACATATCAAAACAAATAAATTAACTTAAATAGTCTTTTATTTATTTTATTCTTAAAGCCTTGCTAGTTGTCTCTTCACCTAGCTTCACACACCAACAGATAACATGCATATGCATAGAAAAATAACATAGTTTTGTCAATACATGATTGAGTGAGAAAATCATCAGATTTGTTACAACAATAAAACTAATAAAAAGGCAAAACTATTAATGTGAATGTAAAACAATCAAACCATGAACAAAATAAAAGCGTCAGTTGACCAAGTCTCATGGACTATGGCTACTATGACAGTCGTATGATCATACTATAATGAGATTATGTTGGACCCCTCCGAATTGCTAGAATCTAGTAATTAAGTAACAGTTAGTCATTTAATTGAATACACACACAATATATGACAGTTTGCTACAATGTATATGTAATAAATAAATATATAAGTACCCATACATCCCCAAAATATTTTGAAAACAATAAATAAAAAGGGGAATGATTTCTCACCTTATCACTTAAACGAGATAAGTAAGTAATACGTATAACGAAAAACCGAACTTTAACACGATGACTGAGCGTATTCAAAAGAGACCTAAAACTTAGAGATAATAAACTAGATCAAAATAAAAAAGAATAAAACCGAGAATATAACCGCTGGAATCAATCCAAATTGACATATAGAACTCCGGTTATGAGATTTTTACGGTTAAGTGAGCTGGTACTGACCAGTTCCGAACAGCTAGTCGGAAGTCGGGTTTTTTTTTACAGATACACGCAAAATTTTAATTTGAACGAAAAGGTCTTATGGACCGAAAGCTAATACCGACCAGAAGATGGAGATATTGACAAGTCAAACTAACTTGATTAAAACACCCTTAACGGGCCGGGATCAAACTGACCACCAGAACTACCTCAATCAGTGAAATTGATTGAGGGTTTTTGTTTATTGAATTACCCAAACGAGAAGAGGAACTAAGAGGGAAATCGAGGTCAATGATGTCTTGAACTTCAAAGTCAACAAGCCTTGAACAAGCTTGATAAATTGATGGATATTAGAAGGGTTGAAGGAAGAAATTGTGGGTAGATGCTAGATGATGGTTGGGATAAGTCATTTAGGGTTTAGGGAAAAATATTACATTGAATAATACATAGATTAATTGTCTAATTAAGCAATTAATCGATTAAGGAAACCGAATTATGCATTAATGACAAAAATTGGGTCTTTTGATCAATATAATCTCAGGGAACTAGTAGGGAATGAACCTAGACATTATACTATACTAGATTACTTTTCTTGGGCTCAAAATTCGTGATTTAGGCTCGATTAGGAAATATTTAGCACTAAAAACGAATTAACAAACCAAAACCATGCAAGGACCTAGCCGTCGCTCGCGGACAGGTTGAGCATTCATCCCCACGGCGTGGCGTGGGGGGGGGGGGGGCTGTCCAGACTTTTCCAACTTTTCATTTTAAGTCCTTGAAATTCTAAAAATGCATTTTTTAAAGCAATTTTAAAAGTTTTTAACCATTGTTTGACAAGTTTAAATTTATTAAAATTATAAAATTCGTTAAATGCTAATAAATATAAGTTTATATTTTAAGAAAGATCCAAAATGTCTTCCCGGGTCTGGTAAACGAATACGAATTCAATTACAAAAAATCTGAGATGTTACAGTCTCCCCCTACTTTTTGAGAATTTCGACCCGAAATTAAAGAAAACTAAAACCAAACAGTGTTAAAATAATTAAATTTTAAGGGAAAAACATTTACATAAATTTATCATAACTTGGAACTTGGAGTAGTTGAAGCAACGCTGCAAATGAAAATTCAATAAAGGCACTTACAAATATGATGTACCAGCGGCGTATCCACTATGTCCTTATTATCTTTGCATTTGTGTCGTTATCCCCACTAATTTTGATTCTATATTATGACACACAATTGTACGTATTATGATTTCTATGTGAGGACTTGGGTAATTACGTGTCGACCCATAAGTACTTAGATCGTCGGATGGTCCACATAATTCGTCCCATCGTGTGGTTTACAAAACACTTGAAAACATACTTTCGTGAGAAAACATAAGTTTTAGGAAATTTTTAAATACAAGACTAAGAAACATCAATGTATAATATATTATAAACTTGAAATGAACTTAAATAAAACCTGAAATTTCTAATAAACCTTTTGATGTAAATGTATAAATCTTGAAAATCTAAAGGAATGAATCACTTGAAGTTGAGATTAAAAAAAAATGGGTTGTGATGAATGAGAATAAGAAAATAAGATAGGAGTATGCTATCATAAACAATTTACTTAGATAAAATAACTTTATTCATGAGATGAGAACACACAAACGGATCATCAATTCAAATTGAAATTATTCAATACCATAATGAAGTAAGGATTCGTTACAATACATAACTTGAAAAGACAAAATAAATTAATATATAATAATGAAATCAGCAAGAGTCTTCAGAGTCCTTGAGTAGCTTAATTAATTTGACTTGGAGCACCTTGATGAGTTGGATCCATAAGAACTTGGACCATTCGAGGTAGATTTATTTAGAATAGCTTGAATAGGTTGAGCTTGAATGGGTTGCACGAATGGGATTTTGTTAGAGTAAGTTGGTAAACTTGAGTTTGCGGGTATGGAATTTGATAGGGTTGGGTTAGGTAAGGATGATCTTGATTGACAGGAGGATCTTGAAGGATGTGGGTTGATAGGTTTGAACTTGGTGAGCATGGGTAGTGTAGTAGGGTGCAGGTATGGCTTGGTTAGCATGGACAAGTTGAGGGCACATGTTGCAAAGATGGTTAGGGTCTCCACAATGGTAGAAGCACGGATGTTAGGGGTACAAGGTTGAGCATATGGTGTGGTAGTGGGTCTAGGAGCAGGCGGTGAACGTCAAACATTAGCAAGGTGACCGTAACGATTGCATTGGATGTAAAGACGGCATTGGGACTGGACAGGATGATGACGATTACACTTAGCGCATAACGGTTGAGATTCTGAGTAAGGTTTCTTGTTCGGGGGCATTTTGGTTTTGTTGAGGTTGTTGGTTGGTTTGGTAACAACATAATTTTGATGGTTGGATTTGTGTTTCTTGTTGTGAGGGGAAGTGTTGTTGTGGGAAGAGGTATTCTTGTTTTGAGTTGGTGTGGGTTCGGCTTTAGCATCAGTTGAGGTCGGCTAAGGAATTGTCAGGAGTAAGTTTGAAATCCTTTCGGGACAAGGTTCCATCCTTAACATGATCATCGGTAAGGGAAGCAGCTAGGTCCATTGCCTCACCGATAGAGAGTGGTCACGACTAACCACAACATCATGGAAGATCGTTGACAGGCCGCGAATATATTTTTGAATACCGCGGGGACATGGGAGTTATGAGGTGAGGTACTATCCAGCTGAGTTCGCGGAAACCATTGGAGTAGGTAGAGTTATCACCATCAATTTTCTTTAGTTCCCAAAATTCAGTCTCCAGTATTTGCAACTCATGTTTAAGAAAAAAAAAAGCTTCTTCATAGCTTATTTAAGTTCATCCCAAGGCATGGCCACAGCCAACTCAGTTCCTTGGTTAGTTTTGAAAGTGTTTCACCAAGTGAGATCTCGATCTTCGAAGACACTTGAGGCGAAATTAGTCCGTTTAGCGTCCGGACATTCGCAATGGATGAATACGTTCTCCATTTTCTCGAACCATTGGAAGAGTTTAGTGGCATTCCTCCTCTCATAGAACTGGGTAAGTTTAGCACATACGAAGTTCTAGAAGTGAATGTTGTTTGGGGCAGCGGATGAAGCGGAACCATTGGAATTGAGGCTTTGGATTTGAGTCATAATAGTAGGCATGGCAGTAGAAAATTCCTTGGTAATCTAGCAGCCAGACGGAGTCATGAGAACCAGATGACAACGTTGGTTACGACGATGGTTTCTTAGAGAAGACAATCTACGAGGACCAAAAAAAGGATTTATAAAATGAAGGGTAAGTTTAGGAAACGAGAAGTATCACGAGATTAACCAAAATATGAAGTACTAAAATATTAAAAATAAATATTGATGTTGAAAATTGAAATATGTTTGATAGTTTGAAAATATGATAAGATGAGAATGAGAAAACCATTTAAACAATAAAATGTTAACAGATTAAATAATTCGAGATAATCGCATCTTTAGAAGTGAAGGATTTGTGTAGGATCATGAGAATTAAAATTATTGATGTAAGTGAATAAGTTAAATCATAAAATTTTAATTTAAATAAATAAATGAACAAACGAATTTTCCTTCGGTAAGTTGGGCTTCCCATGAGCCTTCCATGACATTTTATTTTCCCACTTGTTAGCATGCTAAACTAACTTTGTGAGTTGGGCTTCCCATAAGCTTTCCGTAACATATTATTGGCCAGCTAAATAACATAATATCAATTTGTGAGTTGGGCCTCCCATGAGCGTTTCATGACATTTTAAAAAGGCCCAACTAATTAACGAATTAACAAGACAATTGAGTTGGTCAGCCCATGAGCGTTACATGGCAATTTAACTGATCCAACTAAATAACGAATTATCGATTTTAAATGTGGTTAGTTGGAGCATCATGTGAATCACCACGTATGATTAGGACTCCAGCAAAACATAGGTATCAAAACAGGTTGAGGAATGGATAGTTGGAGTGCCCAAGGGTTTTCCCATGGATTTTTACCCAACTAAACATTTTTAAAAATAACAAAAATACAATATTTGGAATTTCTGAATTTTGTCACGAACCAGCGTGAATTCGGTTTTATAATAAGGAATGTAGCTGTTTAGCTGGGCTACGTGACCGCTCAAAGTTCTGGTTGTATGACAATTGTTCTGCTTTGGCCTATAAGCTCGAGTATTGTGGTCAGGTTATCCTCCAGGTAAGAAATAGCGTCTAGCCTTGGGTTCTCAGAACCATTTTGCCAAGGCACAACTCACAATACTCTCCCCCTTCCAGTTACTACTGGAACTTGTCATACCCCCATGCTTCAAGTCGCTGGAGTAAAAACAAAACAAGAGAATTCTTAAGAAATTTCCCAAAATAAACGCAATGTACTAAATTATAAAAAAAAATCTTTTGAGAATGAGGCATAGTATGTGTGTGTGATAAAATAATAAGCTGTAAACAATTAAAAATAAAACACATTAGTTGTCAAGTAAGCACTTATGGGGTCCTAGGCATGTTACTATGGCACCTCTAACGACCTATCTTACAACCTTCGGCTCTGATACCAATCTGTAATACCCTAATCTAAGGCGGAAATGTTGGGGCGCGAACTGATTGCTCATAGCTCACAAGGTACTATCATGCAATATAATATGACAATATCTATTTAATTATTTTTAAATAGACAAAACATCATCCAAGTACATCAAGTTTGAGCAAATTACCAAAGCAATCCAAATTTAATTTAAACATATCAAAACAAAATAAATTAACTTAAATAGTCTTTTATTAATTTTATTCTTAAGGTCTTGCTAGTTGTCACTTCACCTAGCTTCACACCAACTGATAGCCTTTATATGCATAGAAAATAACATAGTTTTGTCAACACATGGTTGAGTAAGAAAATCATCAGATTTGTTACAATAATAAAAATAATAAAAAGGCAAAATGTTATTGTGAATGTAAAGCAATCAAACCATGAGCAAATAAAAGCGTTAGTTGACCAAGTCTCATGGACTATGACTACTATGACACTCGTATGATCATACTATAATGATATTATGTTGGACCCCTCCGAATTGCTAGAATCAAGTACTCTAGTAACAGTTAGTCATTTAATTGAATACACGCACAACATATGACAATTTGCTACTGTGTATAATATAATATATAAATATTGTAAGTATGCATAAGTCTCCAAAATATGTTTGAAAACAGTAAATAAAAAGGGGAATGATTTCTCACCTTATCACTTAGACGAGATTAGAGAGTAATAAGAATAACGAAGAACCGAACTTTAACGTGATGACTGAGCTAATCCAAATGAGACCTAAAACTTAGTGATAATAAACTAGAACTAAAACCGAGAATATAGTCGATGGAATCAATCCAAACAGACATATAGAAACTCCGGTTATGAGATTTTTAACAGTTTAAGCGAGCTGGTACTGACCAGAATCCGAACCAGCGAGTTAGAAGTCGAGTTTTGGTTAGTACACTCAAAATTGTATTTTGAGCAAAAAAAGTCTTATGGGCCCGAAAGCTAATACCGACTAGAAGATGGAGACAAACTTGACTAATACACCCTTAACGGGCCGGGATCAAATTGACCACCAAAACTTCCTCAAACAGTGAAATTTATTGAGGGCTTTTGTTTATTGAATGAAAAAACTACAAGATTACAGAAGACAACGTACCCAAACGAGAAAAGAAACTAAAAGGGAAATCGAGGTCAATGATGTCTTGAACTTCAAAGTCAACAAGCCTTGAACAAGCTTCATAATTGATGGAGATTAGAAGGGTTGAAGGAAGAAATTTTTGGGTAGATGACGGCTGGGAGAAGTCGTTTAGGGTTTAGGGGGAAATATAATATTGAATAATATAGAGATTAATGGTTTAGTTAAGTAATTAATCGGTTAAGGAAACTAAATTATGAATTAATGACCAAAATCGGGTCTTTTGATCAACATAATCTAAGGGAAATAGTGGGCGGATGAAACC
This sequence comes from Bidens hawaiensis, assembly GCF_021521415.1. Lineage (NCBI taxonomy): Eukaryota > Viridiplantae > Streptophyta > Magnoliopsida > Asterales > Asteraceae > Bidens > Bidens hawaiensis. Next base: position 4,032 of record NW_027501381.1, on the reverse strand, counting down.
TAGACATTATACTACACTAGATTACTTTTCTTTGGGGCTCAAAAATTCGTGATTTGGGCTCGATTAGGAAAGATTTAGCACTAAAAAACGAATTAACAAACCAAAACTATGCGGGGACCTGGCCGTCGCGCATGGCCAGGTTAGGCATTCCCTCCCCCGCGCGGTGTGGCGTGGGGGTGCGGGATGTCCAGACTTTTCCAAACTTGCCATTTTTAGTCCATGAAGTTCCAAAATTGCATTTTTAAAGCCATTTTAAGCAACTTTAAATGTTTCTAAGCATTGTTTGACAAGTTTAAAGGTTATTAAAATATAAAATTAGGTAAACCAAGTCAAATACTAATAAATATAAGTTTTTATTAATAAGAATGATCTTAAATGTCTTCCCCGGGTCAGATTAACGAATACAAATTCAATTGCGAAAAATCCGAGATGTAATAGTCCTTGACACAATGTAGTTATTGGGAAACATGTACTCGAATAGATACGTAATTATAATCAACCAAATCACTCTAGAAGAGGTTGAAACATATAACATAAATAAAGCTCAACTCATCTAAGTACGTCAAAGGTTGTCCAACAATTAACTCTTATCATTTCTTTTTCAAAGAATGAAAAGTTCATGGTTTAGAAATACCATAATTAAACGCATGTGCATTAATATGTCTTGCTAGGTATACACGATATGATATCTTTTATTTATTGACATGATATAGCTTGTCATGCGAGGAGACATTGAAATGGTCAAGACTAATATGAGATAATAATTTACTAACGCATCAAAAACAAGTTTAATAATCTTGCAATTGCAAATGTAATAAAACAATCACAAATCTTGTGGTATTTGTTAACGTATCCAGCGGAAGAATCACATGAAGTTCATACAGCATTTCAACATAACAAATTGTGCATCAACGAATCAAGTGACGAATAAATGACTATTAAAATTTTGAGCGACTTTCATAGAAGATCGACACCCACTATTTATTTAAAAAGTTGTATAAATAAGGGGAAGTATTATAGTTGCTACACTCTTGTTTCATTCACTAAGTTATAGCCTTTTAGGATTTCTTAGTAAGGTTTATAATAAGACAACATAAATGATCCACTAGTATCATAGGATTTCCCTTAGCTGTGATTTTGCCATACAAGAGTTTCCTTGCAAGAACTTTAACAATGGAACATCTCTAAACTTATGAAGATGTCAAACCTAAAGGAATGTTGTAAAAATTATTATTATTATTATCAACACCTAAAATGGATTTGTCTTCCTTCCGAAGTTTTCCTTTCTTATATATATTTCATTATATCATAAACTAATTAATAAAATACCTATATTTATTCATGAAACTCTCTTTGTTATTTTTTTTAAACGTAAGTTTCTTTTTACCTCATATGTGACTCTTTAGGATATTTGTATGTTTAAAAGACCCTTATTTGTCACCAGGCCACCGACCCACTAACCCAAGTGATCTCTCTTACAGTTTTGCTATTAGACTTCTTTTCTAACATTTAATATTTTATATTATCAAATACTTTTACAGTATTACTTGATCAAAGTTTGCATTATTTTCGTAATTTTAAAAAGGTTAACTAATAGGCAAGTCTAATGTTTACACAAACAAGAACTAATTATTAAACAAGCTAAATTAATATAACTCAAAAAATCTGATTTACTTTTATATCATTTTGGTGTCGTTCTCTAACATATCTTGAAATTGAATTGGAATGAGTAACAAAACTTCCAACATCAAAAGGTATACAACATGCATATCCACCATTGTACATAAAACATGTCTAAACTAGTTCGTCCTCATCCACCACGTCGTCACTTAACAACTTGAACTTACTGGCATCAAGAACCAGCTTTCTTATAGAAGAAAACAAACCCAACAAGCCAAAGCCCGTGAAAACGACCATTATAAGAACATTGATCCAATACGTGCATGAAGATCTTGATGGCTTGTAACTCATGTTGTATAGAAGCATTGGAGGATGAAGTCCAATGGAATGAAACCTACAGCTCCGACAACAACTACTAATCCCCAAAAAATGGTAACATCGCTGCAAAAAAACCCGCAAAGATCATGTAAAGTGACCGGAGAATCATTCTTGGGATTAAGTTTCGTTTTGAGAATATCCCTTGATTCACATCTGATGATTTTGTTTCCATGAAAGTAAACCTGTTTTTTTATAAAACAACTTTTAAGATGCATGCTTTAATACATAAAAAACTAAAAAAAGAAGTAACGGAAATCAATTTATAAAATATGAGTTATATTATTATATTCTAATAATACAATAGATTAAAAGGTTCATACTTTAAAAATAGACATTTGGCTAGCCAAATATATCAAAATAAACTTTAAAATTTAGTTTTTTTAACAATAAATATAAACATAAACATGTACTTTTTAATCAGCTGGCACACAGACAACCTAGTGATGGTTTGTAAATATGTATTTGGTTGTTCAAAAAAAAAAAGACAACCTAGAAACGTGTCATGTGGAATTTAAGAGGAAGAAGTCGGAGACCATAAATGATCTAGCTAGCGAACCCTTTGCATGTACTAAAATGTTTGAACAATAGGCCAATGAGTTTATAAGATAACAAAATTTCAAAATTGGAGTATACAAACATATTAGTAATCGTAATTGAAGTAGCATTGAAATGTTTGAAGTATGATTGATTTCTTTTGAGAACCACTTTGAGTTTTAAGAACTCGAAAATAACTCAACGTAACGATTTGTTTTTTTGAATTTTTTTACACATGTGTAATACGTAAGTGTAAGTAACGTAAAAAAATTACAGTATTTTTGTACATACCGAATCAACTTATTACACATGTGTGACTAATATTTAAACTTGTGTAATCATCAAGAATCTTTATTCTGTCTCCTGATTCATTTTTTAATCAGAATTATTTACAGTCACATATTTCATATCATTTAATTAAATGTGTGGTCCATATCGAGTTCTTTAAATTCTTACAACTATCAAGTTCTCATAAGATTCCCTCCCCCTGTTCAAGTATATATCATTTACACGAACTTGCAATAACAAATACAAGCTTAATAAGTCTATTGCAACTAAGGCATCATTAGGGGTCCAGATATTCAAGGAAAGCATGAAGCATCATATACATATAATGTAGAAATCAATTTTATTATAACGTTAAAGTCAAAGTTTCGAAAGGCGTATATGACACTCGAAGACCAAATGGTACGTATTAATAAACGCAAAGATATTTGTACATCATGGAGTAAAAGGTAAATGATTTTGAATTTATACTTTAGTAGCAAAGCAAAATATCTAAAAATAAATCTTAAGGTTGAACCAGGTGTCACAAATATAATAATCGAATTATTATTGGGTGCTACTAAACATACCCATCTTCTACACCATTTTAACTGAATGTACGCCCCCTAAACTTATTAAATTAATTACTTTTAGTTCTTAACATTATTTACATATGCATCGATACATATAACAATAAAGATTATTATTATATAATAATAATAAAGATATTATTATTATTATTATCATTATTATCATCAAGGACAATAAACATCGAAAAATTTAAAAAATTAAAACAATATATAGTTTTTTTAAATATAATATTTTGTAGAGAGGCCAAAAATTACGAAAAAAAGTGTTTGTATGAAAAAACTTTTAAAGAAACTGAAAGTTCGGGAAAAAATATAATAAAAAAAACTTTATAGTTTTTAATTTAATATTTTTTAAGAAGACCCTAAAATGCAATAAAATGTTGGAGGAGAGTAATATGTTTAAAAAAGAATTCTTAAAGAGAATGAAAGTTCAGGGGATGGGGTATTACAAATAGAGCAGAGGGATACGTTTAGCCTATCCCTTACTATTTGATTTCTTGTACGTTAGGGCTAAACTGACATACTTATTTTTCTCTTCAAATCATATTTCTCAAATTCATGCTTACATATCTAATTGTTGTTAGCCATAATTTTGTTTGGACAAATCATCGAGCCTATGATGGATTGATGTTTATAAAATAAACAT